>NW_009229485.1:0-1868 GCF_000690835.1 Fulmarus glacialis
CGGGCGTCCTGGTACGCCAGCATCGCCGCGCACGAGCGTCGTATCGCCCTTCTTTTGGGAGAGCCGAGCGGCCGAAGCGATGCTTCGCGTGCAGGAAGAGGGCGGTGGGGTGAAAGCCGTCGGCGCGGGGAGCCAGGGTCGGGGCGATCGAACTCCAGCTCGTTCACGCTCCGTTTTTTTGATAAATCTCCGTCCTTCGGGATAAAACGTGCTGGGGGAATCCAGGATGGATGTTAGTTATTACCTAGGCTTGAACTTAAACACGAAACCCCCCTCTGTTTTACGTTTGCTAGGTATTACCGCCCCGGTTCCTGCAGAGAGTAAAACCTTCTCCAGCGTTTCCACGCCGATTTCTGCTGGGAAAGGGGCTGCAGCCCAGGGGAAGCCAGGAACGCCTCTTGCCATACAGCAGCCAGTTCAGGTGAGGAAGCGTTTTTCGTGGTTTTCCATTTTACGCCCAAGTTTTCCACCTTGGGAGTAAACAAATCCATCGGTGTTCCCCTCCGTTTTATCAAAAAGGAAGAATTAATTGCCAGAAACCCTTTTTTCCCCACTTTTCAAGTGCTGTGAACCTCTAAAGATGATACAGAATTAACCGTTCCCACCAATATTAATGAAACTTTTGGGGAGGGGGGCTGCTTTGCGCCTCCTCTTTAAGAGAATCGATTACTTACCGATGATGTGATGGCATGTCAGGACTGTTGACGTAGATTTCTGGAAGTACAAATAAGAATAATTCTATTTTTACGCAGAAATACATCTTAGACTTGGGCATTTACATGCGAGCAGCGAGGAAGCCTCCTGCGAGCTCTTTCGCCGACGACCGACGTCGTCTCGGCAGCCAGTTTCTCACTGCGAGTTTTGGCAATCGTTATTTGGTGAAACGGCTTCTAAATAAAGCGATTTCTTTTCGTTTCTTCCGCAGGCTAAGCCTGGCGTGATCAGTTCTGTCTCAGGCCTGAACCTCGGGAAAGGTCCCTTGCAGATCCAGGTCGTCGGGAAAGGATTATCGCAGCTCGTGCCCTCGGTCCCCGTGCAGAGCCAGCAGCTGGTGAGCTCGCCCCGACGTGCGCGGGGGTTTTTTTAAAGGAGGAGCCTGCGGGGAGCTTTTCCGAGGAACGACCGTGTCGGGACGATGCGGCGCGCCTCGCGAGGACCGGCCACCGTCGGGCTTTGTCGTTGAAAGGAAAGAGGTTTATTCACGGGTTGTTTGCGCGCCCCAGTCGTGTGGCAACTCTAAATGTACCAAACTATAAGTATACCAAATTTATATATCTTTGGTCTATTTGTATATTGGTATATTTGGTATGTATATACCAATTTATGTATTATATATAAATGCAAGTACACTCTCAATACACCACAAGCTGTTTTGTCAAAGCCTTCCTCTGTACTTACAATCCGCGCTTTCTCCTTTTGCTCTTTCCCCTAATTCTAAACCAATTCGATCCGTTTTCTTTCTTCCTAGAGCAGTTGCCAGTCTCCACAATTTCGCTCCTGCGTCTCCATTCCCTCGAAAGAGGACGAGTTCCCCCTGGCGCGGGCTCAGTCCGGCTGACCGGCGCGGGTTAAACCCGGCGCGTCGGCGGCGTCCCCTCTCACCCGTGTCCTTTCTTCTCCCACCAGTACGACAGCAAACTCGGTCTGAAGAAAGCCCCGACACTACAGCCCAGCAAGGAAGCTTGGTGAGTGGGTTGGGGGGCGGTCGATAAATCAGAGGACGTCTTGCTGCTGCGCCTCCCTTCGTTACCGCGGTGTATTTCCCTGGCCCTTCTTGTTCAATATCTTTATCAACGGCCTGGACGAGGGGATCGAGTGCTCCCTCAGCCGGTTTAAAGACCTGGGTGGGATGTTGATCTGCTGGAGGG
>NW_009229486.1:0-252 GCF_000690835.1 Fulmarus glacialis
GACCAGAGCCCAGTGCTGGGGCATTTTGGCCCCGGGGGGTTTCTGAGGGCTTTGCTCCTGGGCCGAGCCGCGTGCCGGAGCGAAGGCAGGCTGCCCTGCACCGCCTCCCGCTAGCTCCGATTGATTTTTGCAGGGATGCGAGGTGTTGGAAGTGCAATGCAAGCTAATTAAATTCCCATTTAAAGAGCCCTGAGCAGGCAATTGCAGCCTGTGGGATGGGGAGGGCTGGCAAGCAGCTGGGTACCCCGTGGT
>NW_009229487.1:0-773 GCF_000690835.1 Fulmarus glacialis
GGCGTGGCCCTGTCCCCGTCCCCACGGTGGCCCTGTCCCCGTCCCCGCTCATGGCCAGGATCTTGTCCCCCATCTGCAGCCGCCTGTCCCCATCCCAGTCCCCACCCCCAGGGTGTCCCCAATCCCAGGGTGTCCCCGCAGTGTCCCCAAGTGTCCCCGTGGTGTCCCCATGGTGTCCCCAAGGGTCCCCGCGGTGTCCTCGCAGTGTCCCCAGGTGTCCCCAGGGTGTCCTCGCAGTGTCCCCAGGGTGCCCTCGCAGTGTCCCCAGGTGTCCCCAGGGTGTCCTCGCAGTGTCCCCAGGGTGCCCTCGCAGTGTCCCCAGGTGTCCCCAGGGTGTCCTCGCAGTGTCCCCAGGGTGCCCTCGCAGTGTCCCCAGGTGTCCCCAGGGTGTCCTCGCAGTGTCCCCAGGGTGCCCTCGCAGTGTCCCCAGGTGTCCCCAGGGTGTCCTCGCAGTGTCCCCAGGGTGCCCTCGCAGTGTCCCCAGGTGTCCCCAGGGTGTCCTCGCAGTGTCCCCAGGGTGCCCTCGCAGTGTCCCCAGGTGTCCCCAGGGTGTCCTCGCAGTGTCCCCAGGGTGCCCTCGCAGTGTCCCCAGGTGTCCCCAGGGTGTCCTCGCAGTGTCCCCAGGGTGCCCTCGCAGTGTCCCCAGGTGTCCCCAGGGTGTCCTCGCAGTGTCCCCAGGGTGCCCTCGCAGTGTCCCCAGGTGTCCCCAGGGTGTCCTCGCAGTGTCCCCAGGGTGCCCTCCTAAGTGTCCCCAGGGTGTCCTCGCAGTGTCC
>NW_009229488.1:0-26854 GCF_000690835.1 Fulmarus glacialis
GGCTCTGGGGGGTCTTCGGCGGGCTGGGGGGGCTCGGTGTCCCTGGCAGAGGAGAGGGACGGTGCCTCGCGAACGGGAGGGAGGGAGATGCAGACAATACTTTTTGGTGTGCTGGGTGACCCTGGCGTTTTTGTGTTTGTGTGGGTTCTCCCCCCCCCCCCCTCTTTTTTTTTTTTTTTTTTTACTAACCTACTATCAACCAAAAAAATTTTTTCGCGTAATAACAGCGTTTGACCCTTTTTAATTGCAAACTGGTAATTTTAAGAGTCTGTCTCTTGCCCCAACCTGAGAAATACTCTGAATTTTTTTTTTTCCCCCCCTTGGTCAATGTTTAATAACTTTGTTCTGAGCAGGGATTTTATTCGACAGATCATGAGTAAGGAATTTCCTTTATTAAGAGCGAGGGAGGTGGGGTAAGGGGTAGCATTTATCTTACGATGTTTTAATGCTGGTTTAAGCAATTCGGTCGGTGATCAATTTACCCGCTTCCTGCTGCGTCTCCCCTGGTTTTCAGGAAAACACCAGGTTTAACGTTAAAAGTTCTTGTAGGCCACACAGCTCTCGAACAATGGCTGTGCTTTAATTTCCAGTCTAACTTTCAAAAAAAACCCCACCCAACCCAAAGTGTCTTCTAGTTCACGACTGAACTTTTTGAAATGCGCATCTTGCGCAGACTTAATTTTTTAATATTGTCTGTTATTTTTAGAGGAATATTGAATAAGAGCAAGGAAGCTCTGAAGGCATAGCTGTGCTCGACGCGGATTAAAGCTGCCTTATTCAGCGCCGTCGCCACTTAAGCTTAAAACTTGCTTGGAGATGTCTCCAAAGTTTTTGTTGCTTGTGGAACGTCCCATAATCTAAAGTATTTTGCTTGTAATGATAACACAGAGCAGTTTATTTGCATGCTGTGTTTTTATCAAGGGAAAAGGAAAATTGTCCTCTTGGAGCGCATTGTAGCAGAGTAGAAGCCTTTGTTTGTAAATACGTAACTCTTCCCAGCAAACAGTTTACCTAGGAGAAGTTGATTATATATTTTTACTAAGAGTTTGGGAATGAAAAGGGTCCTAGTAGCCATTAGCAGCGGCGAGTCTTGCAGCTGCCGGTTAGCTAATGAATGTGCGTTGTGTAGGTGACTTAACATATTTCTGATGCTCTGTGTGCTTTGAATGACAGGATTCAGCTGTCCGCTACATTTAACACGGCATTTCTATAAAAACACGTCTTGGAACTAAACTTGAACTACCCAGAATGCTCTTTTCCCCTTTGCTCCCTTTCAAAATGTCGCCTTTGCCAAGTTTTTCTCTCGTGTTTGGAGCTGCCTCGTCTGTATTAGACGAAAGAGGAAGCATCTGGGAGCAGGAGGCACTTGTGCGGATCTTCATAGTACCTTAACTGAGATTTTCTAGAGTCTCAAAAAAACCCTGTTTTTATAGTAACGCAATTATTAACGATCTGCGTGCGAATTAAACCAGAAGTGAATTTGTGCTGGTGAGCAGAGGGACCTTGCAGCCCACTGCCTTTTGAGGGAGGAAAGTAAGGTTGTGGTTGTGCTGACTTCCACTCACAACTTTGTACGCTGTGGTATTTCCAACTGGAAACAGGGGCTTGTCACAATATAGTGATACTTGAAAGGTTTTGTGCATTCATAGTATCTCCTTATATTTTTTAAAGACTGCCCTGGGATAACTTGTAACCTCTTTTCATAGGGGCTGCTCAGATTTCATTGTCTGCAATTAATATACACCCCGACTTGGTGGTATGTGAATTTCTTACCAGTAATTACTTAATTATTTTTTTCTTATTGTGTAGAGGAGCTTTATTGCTTCATTTCATGTTACTGAAGGATTTTGTTTATAACGTTTATTAAAGGAAAGCTAAAGGAAAAATGCCATTAAATCGTAGCATTGTATTCTTAACAATCATTGAAGGTTTAGTAATACCAGGCGTTGTCACAGTGTTTTATGAAGTATTTAAGGAAGGTAGTGATTTCCAGACTTTTTGAAAGACAGGAGTTAGTTCTGTTAAATGTTACTGGTATTTAAGTCGTGAAGGTTTTTGAACCTATAAAATGCTTTGCAGAGTTGGTTGTTTATGTGGCCATGGAGGCTCTGTGTGTGTGTTGACAAATGCATGTTGTAGGTGCAATAAAAAAGTCTTACCACTGCAGTTCTTATTTTCTTCTGAATATTAATGCTGTTCCCAATTAGTGGGACAAACCTAAGTAAGTTTGATCAAAGGCAGGACTTGGATTTTTTTTTTTTTTTTTTTGTGTCAACTTTCTCTCTCCACTGTTAGAAAATTGTTCTTGGAAGTTGCTTGTAGTAGTTGACTGTTCAAAACTACTATGATGAGCAGAAAGGAAACAGAGCTGCCTTTCAGGCCGTAGGAGCTGCTGTCAGGATCAGGGCCAAGGTTTACAGCCACCAAGGTACAAGAGTAAAAGCATTCTCGTGCTGGTATGCAGCTGTGGTGGGAGTCCGTATGGGTTGAACTCACCCCCACCGTTTCATCCTTCTAACTCTCTGTGGTGTTTTTGGGGTTGCATTTAGGTAACTGAAGTCATAAACTAGCAATCTTTTTAAAAAATAATAATAATTCTGACTGTACCATGCCTTAAAAAACAAATTCGAGTTTGCTCTGCGTTGGCTGAGCATTATATGATGGGGTAAAACACTTTTCACACATGTAATGTCTTTATTGCTCTCAGGGTCAGCTGATAATATTGTCCTAAACAAAATAACAAGCTTGTATGTTTTTGTGCTGCTGGGATGCTGTCAAAACATTTGGGGGGGTAGTAAATCAGTGAGTTGCTGTCAGCCTAGTCTGCCTGTTGTCCTCCTGCACACAGATGATTTTGGGTGTATGCAAAGCATTTGGGGTTGGATGGTTTCTACGACTCGTCCAGCTTTCCCCTGGTGCTGTCGACTGTGGGACCGGCACTGCTGGCTGCTCCAGCTCTGGAAGGTTCTGCCGAGATCCCGGGCACCGGGCAGAGGTTAGCTGCTCTTTCTTCAGGGAATGTCGTACAAAACATGCCGGTGTGTTTTACCATCTCATGACCGAAGCCAGCTTCTGAGTTTTCAGGAAGAGTGCACATTGTATTTGGGACTTAATTAACTGTATAAGCAGAAATCCAGTATTTTAAGTTTGCATTTGAAAAAAACCCCACTGTTGCCTTGATGTTTTGCATGACTGAGTGAACACATCGTGATACAGTGGGACTCGTGTATTGATTGAAGATCTGCCTTGTAATTTGTCAGGTGTAAACACGCATGGCAGGCACTGATGGTGTAATTTGTGTTCCACGGGGTTTTTCGGGGACTTTTTTCTAGCAATCTTCTGTGGCGGCACTCCAGTTGTTGTTTTGTCCATCGCATAAATTGGCGTTCTGATTTCAGTGTAATGGGCACCTTGCATGAATCTTGCATATACTGATAACACTTTGCAGCACAAAATGTGGGATTTTTGGCTAGCGTGCATTTTTATGATATTTTAGTTGGTAGGTTAATGGAGCAAATAACCATGTTAAAAGGAGTCAGATTTGGCATCGTGATGTTTCCCTGCCAGTCACAAGATGGGTGTGTTATTTCATATGTAAAGCTGAAGCTATAAGGATTTCATGTTTTCTTTTCCTTCTCTCTTTCTCGCCATCTCTCCCCCTTACCCTCACCCCCCGTAGGTGTTGGTGGAATGAGCGTTGCGTGTGTTTTGAAGAGAAAAGCAGTACTCTGGCAGGACTCGTTCAGCCCCCACCTGAAACAGCACGCTCAAGATACAGCTAATCCCAACATGCCTGTTGTATTGACATCTGGAACAGGGTCCCAGGCTCAGCAACAGCCAGCTGCAAATCAGGCGCTTGCAGCAGGGACACACTCCAGTCCTGTTCCTGGATCCATAGGAGTTGCAGGCCGCTCCCAGGACGACGCTATGGTGGATTACTTCTTCCAGAGGCAGCATGGTGAGCAGCTTGGGGGAGGAGGAAGTGGTGGAGGCGGCTATAATAACAGCAAACATCGCTGGCCTACCGGGGATAACATTCATGCAGAACATCAGGTAAAAAAAATTCCATGTTTCCAAACTCAACGTGTGAACGCATCGGGCTTATGATAGATGCTTTTAATGACACTTTTTAAAGCTTAAGCTGGTTATTGTGCGGTTGGAATGGCAACAGTCGTGCTTTTTGTTTTCTCTTTTCAGGATTGCGGTGCCTTGGTAGCTATAAGCTGAAACATTTCTGCTCTTGAGGGTGTTGAAATCCCAATCCACTCTGTGACAGTCAAATGCATGTTTGCAAAATTTATCATTCCCTTTATTGATTTTTTTTTTTTTTTTTTTTAATGTGTGAACCTGCGTAGCAGTGGCTGCTGCTGCTTTTCAGATCTGTTGCTGTAGTTAAATAATTCTTATGTAATGGTATTACAAAACTGCCAATGCATGTAGGCTGGGCTTTCACCATTCCCAATATTGAAAAACACAGTTCTGGAAGTTGCTGGTAATGTGTTTTCCTGGGTTTCTTTGCTTGTTTGCTTTGGGGTTTGGGTTTTTTTGGTTATAATTGGGAGGGGAAGGCTCTATTAATGTGCTTAGCTGAATGGAAACGAGAACAGCCTTAAGAATGTCATGTAACAGTGCCTTTAGACACACAGCTAACTTCTTACAGTGACTTAACGTTTCTAAAAGGGTAGTGGGCCAAAACGTGTCTCAATAGTAGTGTTTACTAGAAGTCTTTTCAGTAGTTGCATTGTCAGATGTGCTGCGAGTTAAATGAGTGCATGACTCACTCTAGCTTTCTGTCTGTGACCTGTAAGTAACTCGTCAAAGGAGGAGATGTGCTTCCTCTTCTAAGGGAGCAGAACTTAAGTGTAAGCACATTTTAGAATGATTCCCACAAATATCGTCAGAGCAGCAGACCCAAAGCTTTTGCAACCTTTATGAATATCGCCTGCCTCTAGTTTTTCAAATAAAAGAGAACAAGCCCTTGCTCCTCCTCTGTGCCTCCCCAGGGGATGTGTTGCCATCCAGACCATTTAAAAGCAAACATTGCAGTGAATTTTGCAACCTCACTGAAGTCGGTGTGTACATCAACAAAGAAGTAAACCCAAGTGCCCTGTTAATTTGTTCTGGAAGAAAAATCTCATAAAATACTACAATATGAACTAAGCAGCTAGAAGAATACTGTAGTTACTCCCTTATGTAGAAACATAGTATTTAGTTAAGTTATCACTTTGAAGGAAATAACTGCATTGAAATGAGGTGTAATTTTTCTGTTAACTACCCAAGTTTGTAGTCACTAAATGTAAAACTTGTTTCAAGAGAGATCGATGGAAGAGATCTTAATGCACTTCAAGTTGTGTAAGAAACAGTAGGCAAAAATTTCTTACTGAAAGGCTGCAACTTGTATGTTTGTCAAATAAAAACTGTCATGCAGTCTGGTGTGGAGATATTTGGGCAGGGACTGCTTTTGTTTGGACATTTTGTGGAAAGATGACTTCATGAATTAAAATGAACATCGTAAAATTCTCAATCCTCTCTTCCTCCAACTCACACTTTCATCTTCCTTTCTCTGAAAATCCCTAAAAGCAAAGATGACAAAACTCGCTGGAGATGAGGGGGGCAGGGACAGGACACCCAAACGTTGCAGTCATTAAAAGTTGTGCTGGTATTTGAACTTCTTTTACTGCATTCTTTAGTAACCAGAAGACTTAAACTTTCACTCAAACAAAAGAATCCTACCTGTTACAGAGACTTGCCCTGATGTCAGTAGATGTGTTGCTCTTCCTCAGCTTGATTTTCTTCAGTAACTTCTTGAATGAAATGATACTAATAAATATACCACTTAATGGAAGAAAAAACTCATTAGCTTATACTAGTTTAAATGAACTTTTAAAAAATAACGCATGTGTTCTTTGGGGGCAGAACACTTCCAAGAAGGTTGTATGGACAAAATATACCTGCAGGATTAAGGTTCTGTGTGATGCTTTCACTGTTTTTCCCCCATATGTTCTGTGATCTGAAGCTCAAGAAATACCCACTCTAATATAATTAACATTGGGACCTTATCTGTTCTACTTCCTGGTGGTTTTTACATTGGCTGTAATGTGTTTATCACATAGCCCTGATGTTTTGCATTCAATATGCATCTTTATATCAATCTTTGTGTTTAATTTCTTCAGAGTCAACTCTGAGATGGGGCAGTAACCCTTTTCTCATGTGTCTTACTTGATACCGTATACTCCAGTGATTGCTAGGCAGTTTTATCTATGCGTTTATTGCTTCAGCCTTTCTTGAGTGCCTCTTTTTTCATGATTCTCTGTTTGCCTCGGGCTTTTACTCATGGAAAGCAGAATGCAGGATATATGTAATCCTAATGCTGCCATTCCTTTTGACTTTTTGGCCACCTCTGCATCTGCTTCTTAAATTATAAATTCCTCGGAGCAAGAACTAGTCTTATGCATGCAAAATGATTTAATTCAGTTTGGGCTTAGCTGGGGTAGAATTGAATTGGTCCTGCAAGAGGAGAAGTGGAAGGAAGTGATGGGACATGCAGAGAGGTG
Source organism: Fulmarus glacialis (assembly GCF_000690835.1). Lineage (NCBI taxonomy): Eukaryota > Metazoa > Chordata > Aves > Procellariiformes > Procellariidae > Fulmarus > Fulmarus glacialis. Next base: position 6,555 of record NW_009229488.1, read on the forward strand.
GGGAATCATCATGGATGTCTGCTGAGTCTCAATTTCTTATGGATACACTTATATTACTGTACTTCTGATTTTAGACTTTCAAAGATAATGCAGTGAGGGCCCTTGCCTTGTTGCCTTGAAGACTGGTTAGGAAAGTCGGTAGCTAAAAGATAATGGAAAGTCAGAAAAAATAATTATAGGGTAATATAGGTTAATGTCTGCCTAGAGCTTGGGAGGTCGTAATTAAAGGTAGAGGGATTTTTTTTTTTTAATTGTTGAATCCCAGTTTCTTCTTTGTTACATTTGTAGACAGTCATCTATCTGTGTTTGTTGGTGATAATACTCCAGTGATTTTTACCAAATGATAGCATTTCATTATGTGTTATTAAATAGCTGTGAGTGTTGTGAGTCAGAACTTACTTACGGTATCCTTGCTTTTCATTTTTTGTTGTTATGACTGTTCCTCCTTGTCATTTGTTCGTACTTTGACTAGCAGCTCTGAGAATTGAGCTGTGAATGACTTTAGTAGGGATGACTTCAGAAAAAGTTTCTCTGCTCCCAAGGAAGTAGATAGTGTCCTCTTGTTGCGAACAGCAGGAAAATGCTGGTTCTTTTTGTATTTTACCTAGAAACTTTCTTTTCCCTTTGCATTTTTCCTTTCTCCTCCAGAAGGTGTGGGGGGTTAAGTTTTTATATAAAATTAAGCAATTAAAGATGCTACTGTCATTTTGCATATTTAAGTGTCAAAGATATGCCATCCACACAAACAGCATATATTATAAATTCCTCTTTGTTCTTGCAGACACTGAAGTAATGGTGAAATCGGACTTTTTTTCTAGATTGGAATCTCTGAACTCCTAAGCAAACTTCCAGCTGTCTGCAGCTACAAATACTTAATCACCAAACTTTAGATGGAGGACACTTCCATCAGCCAGGTCTTTACTGCAAAACCTAGTCTTCTCTTTATCCACAAGAAGGAGCAAGATGAGGTTGAATGTCAATGTCCACCAGTATTTCTAAGATTCAAACTGAAGAGGTTTAGGCTCTACGATGCCTGATTACTCTTCAGGCTGTTTGGGCAGACAGTTCCGCTAGTTGCACTGGGGTGTTTGTATGCTGTTTATCCTGCAAAAAAATGGGTTGAGATCAGAACTTGATGTAGGTGAGTGAAGAGGTACAAGATGACTGCTGATGAGTAATGGCCTATTGTTGGATTTGTCTTGGTTATGAAAGGTTGCGTATGTCATTACAAATCCAAACAGCCATCTACTACTCCTGAGGGGAATGAAAAGATGGTTGAGATATTCAGCTGGGACAAGTTATCAACACTGAGCAGATTTTTAGGAAAATTGGCTGGGTTTTCTTGGATGGGGTCTCTTGTGGCTTCTGCATGCATGTATGTTCTTGAACAGGAGTGAAGAGAGAGTTTCTTTGGTGGTGGTCCCTTCTGAATTACAGTGAATGGATATACTTAGACTGTCTGAATTGCAGTTAGTGTAATATGGGAGTTGCTTAGTAGAAGCAAATGATTTTAGGCATTTACTTTCTTTGAGAGCATGTTTAATTAATAATTTGAGACAATAGAGCTCTGCAGGGATTGTCTTGTTGAATGTGGGGAATTTTTCACGTATAGTTGGTGAAGAATAGTGAGAGCACAGGGCTGGGACTGGGTTTTATGCTCAGTTTTGCCTTTTGGCAATGTGACCGAGCAACTTAACTCAGAACTTGAATTCAAGTGGAGACAGAAGGTAATTCTCCTGGCAGCTGCCCTTCTAGAGCACAGCTACTCAAACTATGCTCCTTGCTGCTGTGAAAGTGTCTGGATTTGATGTTGTTTGACAATGCTTGGTGCCTGTTGGTAGGCACCATGACCAGAGTTTGCCTTAAAGTCATGGCAAGGTCCTCTAAGAAGATCCTGGAAGCTAAGGAAGCAGAAGCCTAGTATTCGTTCTTCCAAAGTGAAATCCCATTTAAGTGACTGTTAACCCTTCAGGACAGAGATTTTCTGATCTGCCCATGAAAAGCACCTAGTGTATGAGGGCCACTGTGGTCCAAATAATCTGACTTGTTGTCTGGGCTAGAGTTGAAGACACGGAGCGAGTCCTTAATCACGTAGTACACCACATGGTAGAATGCGTGGCTCTGTTCTTGAAGAACGTTTTCTGATGTATGTTTAATTAAATCTGTTGAATTTTCATGGGTACTTCCTTTTATCACAGTGAACTGGTTAGGGCTTTTCTTGTGTTGACGCTGAAATGGCTGTGCTAACTTGATACCCAGATGATTTAGAACATAATACCTTGCTGAAATGAAATAACTAGTTTGGCTGATTTGTTTTGCAGAGATTTCTCTATAGTAAAGGGGTATCTTGGGGGAGGGGAATTGGAACATTTGATTTAGTTTTCTGCTTTACATTGCCCTTTGAAAATTCCTCCTGAGGTAAAAGGAGCATGAGTAGATTGGCTAAGTTGGATATTTAAGGTTGGGTATTGGAAAATCCTTCTCTTGTATAGGGGAGAAAATCTTTCAGAAAACACCCTGAAATCTTAAGAAAGTCAGTTTAAGAGTCTGTTTCCTCTGAATCTGTAGGTTTTACTCTCCCTGGCAAGCAGTTGCAAGATATCTGGCTCTAGTTGGGATTGCACAAGAGACCTGATGTGCTGGCTTTGGGATTTCTCTGTGGTATATCATCTTTGTAGTGTGATTCCTTGCTTTGGTGCTTGCTCAGGAAGAGAAAAGATATTTTCACACTATTGAATTTGCAAATTACAATGCTTCAAGAAGACTTCAAGTATTTTAGTTAATATATTGCACCCAAGTGTGTTTTGAATAAAGCTTTGTTAGAGTATAGCTTCTGCTTGTTTTCTTCCTCCCCTCTCTCCAACTTTGCTTTCCCCTTATCAGCTCTTTTGTGGTTTGCTAAGTTGGTGTGACCTATCTGTGCCTCTGCAGAACAGGTTGTGATACTCCTAGCATTTTTGGAAATGGGTGAAACTTTACATAAGACACAAGCCATATAATCCATCCACGGTAGCCTCTTCCTTGCAAACTGGCACAATTAAGTTTGACTGCTGATTGGAAATCTGCTTAACAAAGAGCTGTTCCAGGGCATTGAATCTAGTGTTGCCTGTGTCTGAAAACTTCGTTATAGGTGTATGCTGAGACAATTTTAAAGCTGACTTCTCTGAATGATGATCTTGCGGGTCTGTGATGAACAAACTTGCCTTTGTGTGCGGATATCATGTGATGCTGCGCTCCCTCCCGTCAAGCGATCTGCTCTCAGATATCGTGTTACTCCTCTTCCTTTGTTAAGGGTAACTTTTGTTCTAGAGCAGTTGTTTTTATTGGGAGCATCTGGCCGTGTTACTTACCTTGTACTGAAGCTGTGCTTCAGACCTTGATTCTGCACTGGGGTGAAACTCGACTGTTACTAAACCCTCAAAGGAGCCCTTCACCCTGCTGCCAGCAGTTGCTGTGGCATGGGGCCACTTGCATCTGTTTCTGACAGAAGTACTGAGCTTGGCACTGGAATGAGACATCGTTGCATCCCTTCTTTACACCTTTTTCCCTCGGAATTTAAGCCTCAGAAGGTCAGAGTAGGGGTGGGAGTGAAAGGAAGAGCCTTCCTGGGGGTCAAACGAGCCAGATCTTAGTGTAGCCCTGAGTGCTTGCGCAAAAACATTGACCCACACAGGCATCTGGGAAGCAGAAGACAGTTTTCCCAAGGTATTGCCAGCTCCACTGGGGCAAAATTAAGGTTACTTCTTCTGTAATCCAATATTTTGGAAGTTTGCACCCCAACAATATGCGCCCAAGACATCGCAGAGTAACCTAAATTCCACATTAATGAAGCACTTCCCTCGGTGAATAAAATCTGAGGAAAAACATAATTAGCTAACTAAGCCAAGCCATTCTGAAAGGCTGCCTTTCTTGCATTTATTTCTGTACCCTGAATCATTAATCGTCTTGGCTAAATGCCATGTAAAGCATTAGCCAATCTGCAATTTCAATAGCTTTTTGCTTCGAATGCTAATGGTAGTAGCAATTCTAATGATGAATCCTTTACTACAAAAATAGTAGTTAAACCACCTAATCCTGTCTAATACTTGTGACTTCACATTCTTTCTTTGCCGACTATTGTTACAGGAGAGGACTAAAAATAGTGCTGTAATCAGTTGATGGAACAACATATTTTAACCCTGGATCTAGTTGTTAGTGGCAAGCCTGTTGCTGACAGTGTGCGGTGCTTTTCTTATTGTCAGCTGGTAAATACCTTTTTTTCTCTCCTAGATACTATATATGTGTGTATGTATGCACTCAGAGTAGATATTTTTTAAATAACGTGCTACGTGAGCTGTTCAAACAAGACAAATGCAGGCAGTTTGCCGCAGCTGAGTAGGAGGCATTTGTTTCCATCTGAAATTTGTAAACCTTTGGTTAACTTAAAAAGCTTTAACAACTTGTGAGTATATAAATCAAGTGCTACAAAGTATTTAGGCTGTTCAACCAGCTATATTTTTTTTTCTCCTCTCCATTCTAAGGATGTCTTATTCAGGCTCCTGCCTGAATAAGTTTTTGATGTTTCTTGTTCTTACTGCCTCAATCCTGGTGTTCTTGTAGTAATGTTGACCTTTTTTTGAGGAATGTTTTATTAGAAAATAAAGGCTTTTTTTTGTTGTTTTTTCTATTGCTCAATTTTCAGATTGAGCAAGACTGACAATGTGGAGGCCTAATGGATGGAAACTTTAAATGACGCTTGCCTTTTCACACTTTCAGAGTACACGAGTTAAAAATAAATAAACATTGAAGTAATAATCACACTTTTGAGGTGCTCTAGGTAAGCACCCGGTATGTACCTGTGCAAACAGGGAGAGCTTGGAACCTCTCATCTCTTGTCTTCTCACAGAAACAAACAAATGCTGTTAATCTTGGGAGCTGAGAAATCGTAACATTTTGATCTATCCTGACACGTATAACAGTAACATGATTTCCCGTGTTACTCTGCAGAAATAGAAAAGCAAAACAAGTGGTCTTATAGCAAGGTGGTCCCATTGAGCTTGTGCAGAGCTTAAATTGTCGGAGGGCTCCCTCCAGGCTTGCTGGGAGCACTACCAGCACCAGCAGAGACTGAAGAATGAGCCCTTCCCGTGGATTTGTGGTCCCAGTGCCCGGCCCTTGCCCATGCTTTTGTTTGCCAGTGTGGCAGATAAGTTTAGGGTGCTTTGCCCAGAATTCCTTATGGTAATATCTGTGGGATACCCTGGAGTTCATTTGCTTGGCTGGCAGGACTGAAGGCTGCAGTTGGCCCTGTAATTTACTGTAGATGAAAGAAATTTTGAAAGCAGCCATTTACATGTTCCAACTTCACAAAATCCTGTCTTTGCAGTGCCCATCCTACCTCGGGTTTAGCAGATGCTCTCCTGGGGGTTTTGCCTCCTGGTCAGAAGTAGAATTGGGGGAGAAGGGTAGTGGGAGAATAAGTGCTGTAATTTAAGGGAGGGACAGCTGGGGGCTAGATGGATCCTGGCATAGGAAAGTGCTGGGGAAGGAGAAAGGCAGCCTTTGAAATGGGGCCACATGGGGAGCAGCGTTAGGGAGAGGGGAAATGGAGAAACTGGAGAGCTGAGACTTACAGAAGCAGCCTTCTAGTTTGCTTTGGTTACCCTATTTAACATAATTGGCTTAATAGAAATAGATAGTTTAAACCATCTTCAATCGCTGTTACCGCTAATAAATGCAGATATTTGATCTGTTTAACGTTGTCCAACGTGTTTTAAAAAAAAAAAAAAAAAAATCATAAACCCTCAGGCTTCATGATGCACTTCTAGAGACAATTCTTTTAGACAAAATTTCAGCTAGAATATTTCTCAGCTGGTTATTTCTCAACTTCTTTTTCTCCAAAGGACTTCCTAGTTTGTTTATTTGCTTGTTTTTTCTCCTGTATGTTTGGGGTTTTTTTTCTTCGTTTAATTTCACCTGGCCTTTCTCTTACTGGGAAACATCACTTGCATAAGGAGGAAGAAAAAATCCTTTGTGATTAAGAGTGAAATTTAGCCTTTGGTAGTTCTGCTGTGTCTGCCTAGGTGAATATAAATTCTACATAAATGAGGATTCCTTAATACATAATGCTAGTGTACAATCCCCTGAGATACCTGCAGACCATGAAATGTGATACAGTATTACACTTTGAATTTATATGTAAAGGTCATATTAGCAACCATATTTGCTTAATATAAGGTGCAGTATTAACACTGATTATTGGCATTAATATTTACTTAAAATTACAATTCAGCTATTCAGTTTGGTAAAAAACCTTTGGATTATTCTCGAACAAAAAATACGATACTGGAAATCCAAAAGGTAAATATACTGTTGCTCTCATGTTGATTTGTTAGGTCCTTCAAATCCCTGTTAGTAATCGTAAGGACAGTTCAGGGCCCCAGTTCCTGTTAATTTAACTGACTGCAGAATTCCTTTTGACAAGTGCCGTTTAGCCCTGTGGGCCTTGTTGTTTGCTGGGTTAAAATTAACTGGAGTTTTCAGTACCAGCAGTGCAGTGTCTCCTATCAGGTGCTTGGGTTTATTGCTGCTTTCTGTGGGAACACTGCCGCTTTTGCAGGTTTCCCTGCTCATCCTTTGCTGTGTTGCAGCTTTTCAGCACTGGGGACATCAGACCCTGTTTTAGGATGGCTTGTTAGAGGCGTAACAGAAGAGGTTTGGTCCTGGTCTCTGTCTGTAAGTTGTGCCCTCCACTCTCGCCCTCTCTCCTGGGTGATTCAGACCCTTGGGTGATGCCTGGGATGATCGCCTGAGTCTGCTTTGCTCTTCTATAAGAAAAAACTTCTGAAATTTCTAAATACCGACTATATCTGTGACAGAGTATGTTTTGGGAAGGCTCAGAGGCAGGGACAAGTGTCTTGCCTGGGTTTGTGGTGTGGCAGGTGAGCAGCAGGTCCAGTACCAATGGTACCAGCACATAGAACATCTCTAGCTGCTGGAATATTGCTTTCTGTATTTCTGGTAGAGCTCTATAAATTCAAAAGTGTTCCAGATACGGACAAGGACTAGTGTCTGTGTAGCTTTGGGACCAGGAAGGCATTTGCTTCTGAGTTGCTGTCATTGAGTTTTGCAATGGTGAGGCCCTCTAATCTTATTTAAAAAAAAAAAAAAAGTGTAATTGCCCTGTGTAAGATGGCTACCTGACATAAATTAGCTGCGTGCTGCTTGAGGGGTTGGAAAAGCCACAGTGAATATGTTAGATGCAGAGTTGCCGAGAAGCTCTTCTGGTGTGTGGGAGGTTGAGTTTTGAAAGTGGCCATTGAGCTAGAGAGAAATTGGTTTGCATTGTTGCAATCTGCAGTAGGTGAGAGCAGGGTTCTGTCTTGTCCTCTCTAAAATAGGTGGTGGGCATCTGCTATTGAAACTTGGAAAGGCCTCTGAGGCCAAGGGTTTTTATTCAGGAGCCTGAAAATAAGATTTGGAGGTCTGACCTAGAGTGACTGTGTGGTGAGTAATACAGCTGTCTCTTGCTTTATCGCAAGTTTTTTAGAGCAAAGGTGAAAATTGGTTGAGTGCTTTTGAGAGACTGAATTGACTTCAGCCTTGGAGAAGCGAAGCAATCCAGTGGGTTTACTCCAGTTTCTCGGTGTGGCTCGTAGTTAGTTCACTGGGCGAATCAGCTTTGGGTACGCGCTTCCACCGTGAAGGCAGGAACCTATTTATGAGTCAGTGAAGTGGCTATAAGCTGGAGTGTGTTATAGTGACATACATTCATATATTAGTGTGCGTGGAAATTACTCTTCTTGAATGAAATTCTCGTTAATTTTGGTGAGATTTACATAATTCCTGAGTGCATACACAGCATTTAATGAGAAGGGGAGGAATGTTCTTGTGCAATGAAATTGCTTTGTAACTCTCGTTCAGTAGCAGTGCTGCAGATGTACAGACCCTTAATTTTGTTAAGCAGGCTTCAAAGCAAGCTTGCTGGTTTTCTGCATTGTGAGAAAGAATGAGTACTCTTGACAAGAAGGTAGGGAGATCTGTTCTTGGTAGTTGGTGAGGATGTGCACTTTGCATTTTGCTTTGCAGAGGCGGCGTGCCTGGAAGAGGCTGAAGTGGGGGTGCGACCGAGGGGTGCTGCTGTCTGAGAGCAGGAGTCAGGTTTTGCTGGATCACTTTTGAAGCAATTGAGACTGCACTGGCCTCTCTTCGTGCAATTCCTGATGTTTCTCGAGATCACCTCTTTCTCCAAGGAACCAGCTTGTCATGTCGTATCCAGATGTCAGGGCATTGTCCTTGTGCAGCCAATTTATCTTGGCTTTGTCTTCTGGATTTCTTTTAAAACTCTGGTTCAGTGGTGAACCAAATTTTATGGTAATCAAATCTCAGTGACGTTAGCACTCATCTTGAAGAAGTTCTTTCTCTGTGGACCTCCTTGTTTCTAGTGTTTACACCATCCTGACTCTGCTGTACATCTCTCTGTTCATTATAGGTCAGTGATAGTTAACAGGGATAGATCCTGATGAGGTGGTAGATCATCTATATCGTTTAATTGCCATTTCAGAGTATTGCCTGCCTTTTGGAATACTAAGGTGTAGGAAGTCATGACTTTGGCTTTAAGTTCTGCTGTTTCAGAAGCTATTTGTTGTTCTTTCAAAGGGAAATGAAGGAGCCCTGTGATATTTGTGCATACCGTGTAAAAAAATGAGGTGAAGAGGTGTTGCTATTTAATATTATAGAAGTGGGGAAATGAGAAGAGGACCTTTTGGGTACAGTCTTCGACAATTGAATAATAAACTAGCCTGTATTACAAACAAATAGATACAATGATCAGTGAAGATAAAGGAACTGCATGACTGAGAGAAAGGGCCTCAAAATTGGTGATTATATACAGTTTGAGCATACAGTGCCCGAAAGTCAGGCACGAAGACCTGATTTAGAAAATGTTTTTATCCAGAATAGTGGGGATTGATGAGAGAGAGATGAGTAGGGGTATGACTTAAATCTGTCATGAATCATTTCTTCCATTACCTGACCTCTGATAGTAGTTAGAGAAGCCAGTATTTTTTTTTTTTGCTTTTGATCATCACTGGGGTGAAGTGTATTTGGGAAGGAGATGGAGGCAGCCCATTTGCACTGTGTATCATTTAGCAGGGGATGCTAGGATGGCGATTTGCAAACTAAGACATGTTTGAAGGACGGCTTCGTTCAGACCCTTAAGAGAGGAGTGAAAATAACAGCGCTCTGTTAGGTGTGCAGTTAAACCAACCAGGTATGAAAAAGCTGGAGTGCACTTGGCTTTCATGTTTATCCTGCTTTTTGCCCTTTACCACTCTTCTTATCTTGGTCTCTCTATCACCTCTGTAGTAATCAATGGCATCGTTTGAAGACAAACATACTTCTCCACATTGGAAACAGACAATGGTTCAACACTGAGGAGAGCTATGTATGCTTACTGGACTGTAGCTCTTGGAGAAAGAGGAATTGCTAAATTGTCATGGCTTCTGGTGGGGGGTTGTGGACTGGCATTGAAGGTGTTGACCGTATTGGAGATTATTCCATTTTTAGTTACACCAGCTCTAGCTTCTCCACCAAGAATTCAGGCCAGCATGGGAGCATGGCTTCATATGTGGATGTAAATCACGTATTTGTGCTGCTGTAATTAGTTTAACAAGATGATAACACGTTTTTCTACTCAAGACAAACACTTGAACAAGACATCTGTGAAAATGTTCTTGCATCTAATGTGAACAAATAAAATATATGATTGTAGCATTTTTAAAAACGTTTGGTGGAGCAAGGATAGCCATGTAACACGCCAAAGTACCATAAAGAAGGGTGAGAGAAGGGGCTGAGAGGAGAAGTAGAGCTCATTCTTCTTTAGAAACTGCCTGTGTGTTCTGCATGGGCCTTTCACCAGGGTTGTTAGCGCAGCTGAAGCTGTGAGGGGAGCTCAGCTTGGCAGCGGGGAGTTGATAGGGCTGGGATATGACCAAAACAAAATACAAATGTCTCTTAACATCCTTTTGATTTATGCTAGGAATGTAATGATTATATCTTTCTAGCAGCTTTGTTTTGAGGTTCCCATAGCACAACATCCACCTTTGGGAGTTTATTTGTTTTGGCAAAGTTGGGGGACGTGCACTAAGCAGCCTCTGTTTCTCCACTAGCACTTTCCACAGCACTGCAGGTCCTGGATCAGTGCCATTGTGGCTGCGTCTGTGGTTTGCTGGGACATTGCTTTAGCAACATTACCTACTGAATTCTTTGTGTAGCTTCTTTATTCCTCAGATGTCTCATTGAAGTAATAATTTGCTACTGTTCAGCTTTTGTGGCTTAGCATGTCTGGGGGTTGCAGCGTTGTCCATGAGTTCAGCTTGAAATGCTTCACAAAAGAATTTGGTCTTACTAACTTCTGTCTCACATGAGGCAACCGAGATATCTTCGCTGGCAGATCAGTGACGGAGTGGACAGTAAAGGGAAGTCTTTGGTGTTGCCTGGTGCTGTAGTTTCTGGAAGGTGGAGTCCTGTTTTCACTCTGTGTGTTCGTGGTTGATGTGATAAGCGTCACCGCAGAAGGTGGCAAGACTGAGGCATAAGTGAAAATAACTTTGAACTGAGATATAGTAATAAGAGGATACCTTATTTTTAAACTGTGATTCTGAGTGACTGGCTATTGAGGATTTGCGAATTACATAAATATGTATTAGATAATTTAACAATATGTTACTAATCTTTTGCAAAGTAGTATTGTCACAGAATAGTAGAAGGATTCAGACTGGAGGGGACTTCTGGAGGTTGTCTGTGGTGCTTTCCATGGATGAGGTCTATTGAATCTTGTCTTAAAATAGAAATAAAGAGTAATCACAACAAAGTCTTGACTTGGTTCTGCTGGAAATAGTGGTATGAGTATCAGAAGTCAGGGTTAAGGTCAGTGAACATGGTGTAACTGCTTACAGCACTGGTCACTGGCAGGGTGGTGCATTAGCATCTAAACCAGTTTTTGGGTTTTTTGTCCTATAAATCACCCACCAGGTATTACTGGGTTCCTTCCCTTGGCCTAGAGGAGGCTGCGTCCAAATCACCTGCTACGTCTTCAGTGGTGACACAACTAAACACTGCGTATTAAAAAGAGCCCATAAAGGACTGCAGTGAATAAATGTTTTAGAAACTATTAGCCCTGCTCTAGCAGAAAGGTGTATCCCTGGGTTGCAGGGATTATGTAGACATCGAGTAGGAAGCATGTAATATTGCTTATGTGCCATCGTAAGTGTTTGTGGCTGTTATAATAAGCCCTGCTTTGGTACAGGTGTGTTATCTGAGGAGGGCAATAATTTGGTCTGAATCCTAGTATGTGGTTGAACTTCTGTGTTTTGTCCTCAAGTCCATAGTTGGGTTTTTTTCCTTTGCCTCTGCTCGTGTGCTCAATGGTTGCATCTGTAAGGACTTGGATGAGATTTGGGAATGAAAGTCAAAAGTGTTTTCTTGCATTTTCAACATATCTGACTTAGCTAACAGTTTTAAATTGCTGCTTTTTTATGTTCTAACTGAATCAATTTTCATCAAATCGTGATCCGAAGTAGAAGCAGAAAATGGCACAACTCCCCAAGTAAATGTATAGCTACAGGTCCTCCAGGTGAGCAAGGCCAGTGTCACCTGCTGGGGCCGTCCCAGTGTCACCTCCTGGGGCTGTCCCCTTGCTCCCGCAGCTCCTGAGCTCTTCCCTGTATGCATCTGGAAGGACTGCTTCACTATTGCCTTTCCCTTGCGTGCCTTGCCTTAGCTGGCAAGTCTTGGGGCCCCCAGCATAGCCATGGAGCTGTGCGGTTGCCACACACCGGCAGCCTCTTGGGAATGAGGAAAAGGCCATACCCCGTCAGGGGTTTTCTTAAGGTGTTTTGCGCCCCACTTTGTGCTTCTGGATTTCCACTTTGAGACATTGTTGTGGGTACAGTAACTAAAATTGGCAACTGATCTTAAGGCATTGCTTGCTCTCCTTTTTTCATCCCCTGCCCCCGATTTCAAATGGTGCTATTTAATTGAATTTGCTTTTTGTTTCTACCGTTGTTTTTTTCTTTTTCATATCAAGGTAACTTGAATATAAATCTGCCTGTTTTATACGAGAGTCTTTACTTGATTTTCACCTGAAAGGAAATGATGCTGACTCGCTTGCTTAGGCATTGATTCCCTCACTTGAAATCATGCAGCTCACTGTGAAATATTAGTCTCTGCAATACACTTAGCAAAGGCAGTTGCGTTAGACTTTGTGCGTCTTAAAAGTAATTGCTAGTTTTTCCTTTTTTGTGTGTGCATAAATCTAACACTATAAATGTTGTGGCTTCTGGGAGTCTTAAAGGTAAGTCATCTTTTGGAGCTCAATAGCCTTGTTATATGCTGCAATATGGAATGGAGCTCTCAGTCTGTATCAGAAAAATTGCTATAAACTATGATTATTATTAAGAAAAACAAATACAAGCATTTCCTCATGTATTTTTCTTACCCATCTATAAATAGGTGCGTTCCATGGATGAACTGAATCATGATTTTCAAGCGCTTGCTCTGGAAGGACGGGCTATGGGAGAGGTAAGTGAAAGCCCTATAGAAAAAAAAAAAATCTGTGTATTTTGGGGGGAGGAGGAAAATAAATAAGTTTTTGAGGCTGCTGGAATGATTCTGAACTTGAGAGTTCTCCATTATGACTGTGAAGCTTGTGTGTGTGTGTATGTGTGTGTGCTTTAGCAAAATAAAAACCTGTCAGGCTGGAATACATCTTAGTAGGAGGAACAGCTAAGCCCTCCACCTGTTGTATCATCAAACAGTAAAATGGTGGTTGTAAAAGAACAGTTAGAAATATGTCTTGTGACAAGTGTTACAATACTTGTAGCATGTTTATTTTGGGATCCAGTGATCTCAGACCCCATAATATTGTGGGTTTAGTTGTTTGTCATTGTCTGCTGCCCTGTTTCCACTCCTGGCCACCTTTTGGCTCTTGTCATAAAGCACAGGACTGTGTTTAACGTTTAAAGTATCTGGGCAACGTAATCAAGGGCTGCAGAAGTTGATAAGTGCTTCGGACAGGTCAAAGGACTGAGCAGGAGTTGTCAGATAATGGGCCCTTCAGTTCTAACTTTATAGAAACCCAGTGAGAGTTATTTTAATCTCACAGCACAGTAAGGAGGTGTCAGATTTGGGGGAGATGGCCATTGGTTTTCTTTGAAAAGAGAGAATTTACCTATTTTTAGGGTGACTTGAAAGAACAGCAAGTTGCTGTAGTGGGCTGTGTTAGGTTCCTGAAAGTTGGATGTAAACGCTGCTTCTCCTTGACTAGTTCCCTTTTCCTTTATAGTCAGTCCCTTCAGAGGCTTGTGGAAGAACCGAGATAAGAAAATCATGTCTTGTAAAGGATATTAATGTACGGCAGGTCAGCTTGATATAGATCTGTTGTTTTGGAGAGCCTGCCTTTTTGCGTTCCTGTCAAGTTCAGACTAGTTTATTTTCTCCACGTTCAGTCTGTCCTATCTCTGTTACGTAGTTTATAAGCCAGGTTAAAAAAAAAACCCAAAAAACCCCTAGAACCCAAAAATTACTGTTTTGGAGAAAACAGCAAACCAGGGCTATTGCATGGTGGGATTCATAAGAAGGTGCCCTCCCTCAGGTGAAGGGCCTCAGGGAATTCATGGTGCTTGCAGCTTAGCTTCTCTCCTCTCCCTCCCTTCCTTCCTTCCTTCTCTGGAAGATCGTAATGCTGAGTTGCATTTTAATTTGACAGTACTTGATAGGAAAATCTCTCTTTCTCTAGGTTATATTACCTATACTGAGACTATTGACTAAGAGTAGATGAAAATGATTTACAAAGGAGAAAATATAACATTAAAAATCCGTCTAAAGCTGCTGAAAAACAGCTGATGTGCCTCCATATGAAGCGTGCCAGTGGAATGATGGGGGTGTGAATGTTCTGTGAATATTATTTTTTAACACCTCACTTGAGCAAGACGTTCATTTTCAGATACAGAGCGTACAGGCTCTTTGAAAGCCCGTTAAGAGTAAGTACAGCACTTGTTTTGTACTTAACGTGGCATTAGGGCATGTTAGCTTAAATGCCTGAAGGCATTCCTAAGTATGCTGATTTTTACCAACTTGTAGTTTATTTAGCCATTTCTGGAGAGAAGTGAATTTGGGTTGTTTTTTGGAGAATGTGAGGTTTGCCTTCCAATGATGACTCACCTTCCTCCTCCCCCACTTCTTCTTGTAACAGTGATGCAGAAAGTTTTGGAGATGGCATCCTTTTGTCACTGGGCATTTCCACACGCTGCAGTGTGCATGTTTTTCCAGGAAAGGTGACATTTCACCCTTCTCTTTAAGCTAAGACGCTGTTTCTTGTTTCTCTTGGGGTTTTTCTCCCTCAGTCCCACAGTTTCTTTTCTTTATTGAATTTTCTCTGTATTTTCTAAGATATTTCAACATACATCTAGCTGGCCGATTTAAGGAACTATTAAACTGAGATTCCCACAGGATATGCGTATTGGCTTTCAAGACACTGTTCTTCAACTACGGGTTTCGATTTTGTGCAGCATGCCCTATCTGTTGTTTAGATACCTTAACAAGGCACTGATGGTTTCCTCCCTCCTCCTGCTCCTGGAATGTGAAGGAAACTCCTGGAGAAAGTCAGTGTACTAAGAAAAAATTTAAGTCTGAAATAAATGAGGAGAAGAGCGAATTTGATTTGTATTTCTTGATCTTGTGTCTTCTGAGCCTTACCTGCAGGAAGCGTCAATAATCTCATACTTTGAGTTGATAGTGAAAAACTTGGAGGAGAAAGATGAGGAAAAGAGTGTTTAGGCATTTAGTGTATCTTTTTATCTTCTTGTTTTCTTGTTTCTTAGTAAGCGACATCATCATAATTTTAGTGATTTAAGGAATATGTGCCTCTGAAGACATCAGAGCTTTTTGGTTTTTTAAAGGGCACTGTCAAACAGTTAAATCTCTTATCTGCATTTTGACAGCAGGATAGATAATATTTGGTGATGAAGAGATATCCTAATCTGGGAAAATTAAGAATAGTTTAAAAAAACCCCACAACTTTCATCTGCCTTGTGGCTGTTTCCATCTTCAAAATCCAACCCTCTCCCATTGCAACCAGCCTTGTACCCCCCTAAATTTCTGTGCGAGTGGAAGTGCAATACTTTCTCAAGTGTGAGATTGAAAAGAACAGCCACAGAAATCCTTTTGCTCCGCTCTAAAATGGAAAAGATTTGGGCTGTTGGTAGCGAACAGGTTGTGGTTGAAAGTAGCCTTCTAAAAGGGGTATCTGTTCTCCCCCTTTTTTTAGCACTTTTTCCAGGTTGTTAGCTGTGACGAAGGAAGTCATCCTTACTACAAGCCACGTAAGCGTAATGAAATCTTCACTAGTTTTCTGTCAAACTCCCCTTCTCAGCAGATGTTGAACTGGAAAGTAATTAAAAGCAATGGTGTATAGTAGTTGGTGAAGAAAGAGAATGGCACTTCAGAAGTCGCACGTAGGGGCCAGTCGGTTTTGCTGCTTTAGCACATAGAGCAGAACATGTGTCCGTGCTGCTTGTGCTATCTTCTGAGGTCTTTGATCACACAGCAGTAATACTTAACTGAGGCTTAACGTGAGCTATGCAAGTTCTCTTTCTTTTCCGGCCTTCAAGACAGGGGAGCTGGGTATCTGCTTTTCTTCGCTTAAATGCCTTTTATCTGTAGCTTTGCAATATTGAATAATTGTGCAGTGTCTTTTTGTGGTAGTGGACAGTGCAGAGAGTCTGCGAGGTGGTGTTTGTCTTTGTCATCAGTGCATTACATGCATTTTGAACTGCAGCAGCATTCTTGATTTGGTAGTAGGTTATGCTGTGAGATAAGCCTGCGTCTACAATAAAAGAGCAGCTGGGTGAGTAGCTAGCTGTAACTTAATCCGGGAGGGTGGGAGGAGGATGGGAACAGAAAGACATTAGGCAACTGGCAGGTACTTAATTTCAAAAATGGAAGGATTTGGACCAAAAATTTTGAAGTATGAATATCGGGGGTAACAGTGAATGTCACCCTACACTTGAAGAGAAATGCTGGTAAGAAATATTTTCCACTTCATCTGACGAGCATTTAATTATTGCTCTCTGCTGCTGTCCCCTGCAGGTTTTAGTGCTGGAGTCTAGTGCAGGTCTGACCCTGGCCAAACAGTGGAATTGCTACAACCCCCATGGTTAGTTGTAGCAGAGCTCTTAAACATCAAAGGCTGAAGGGATATGTGGTTCACCTGTCCATGTTTATGTCCCCTTGATGCAATTGGTTAGGTCCTAGATAAGCCCCTGCCCCTCCAGTGACCAGCACTTTTTTTTTAAGCAGAGTGGTTGTGACACTGGGCCTAGACGTTCTTATATCTGGTTTAAACAAAAAAAACCCGAACAAAAACCAAGCAAAAAAACCCAAAAAACCCAACCCTAAAAAAACCCCCATGACTCTGCTTTACCTGCTAATGATGCCCATACTGTGTTCTCGTAAATTTATGATTCATTGGCATCTGGGCTGGGGAGTATTGACCGTTTTGAATAATGTTTCTGTTCGGTCCCCCGCCCTTCGATTTATCTAGCGCTAGCAGCATTAGAAATGGGAGGATTGAAGCTGCGTCCGTGAAGCGTGATGGTGGCACAGCAGCTACGCTGGCGTGTCCGGGTGGCTCAGTGCAGGGTCTGAGAGCACCAGAACCGGGGCAAGAGCTGCGCAGGGACGCACCAGGGGACGGTTAGGCGGCCGCTGGCAGCTGCGGAGGGGCAGCTTACAGCTGCGGGGTCAGTGAAGTGCAGTTAGACTGCTTAACAGCTTGCCATCCTGGCAAGATGGAGATTTTTAAATTTTTTTTTTTTTTAACCTTCCCCACTATATTCCAAATCATATGATCCTGCCCCTTTTTTTTGGGCTGTCAGACCCTCCTGCGAGCCAGTTTAACTCCCTGAGCCGGCAGAAAGCTGCCTGTTCTTTGGGACGGGAGAGCAAAAGCCGTCCTTGTGGCAGCTCCCCAGCTGCCAGTGGCATTCCAGCTTGTATTGCTTGTTGTGTGCTCAGCCTCCCTATCTTGTTTGTTTTTTAGATGGCAACATTTTTTTAGGGTAGATAACATCTTAGTGTTTGTAAACTTGCAGTGCTGCCCAAATGTGACTTGTAAATACACGCTCTGCCTTCTCCTACCTGTTGCTGCAGATAAACTGAGTTCTCCAATTGCACAGATGGCTTCTGTTATCTTAATATTTGCCTTGTCTGAAGGGGATCAGTTTACTTAATTTGTCTAATTCATAATCCCATCTCAGTGGGATCTATATGCACAGACTCTGTGCTTGTTGGTTGTAGAATTGCTTTTGTTGATGTGTAAGTCGTTCCCTGCTCTGCTAAATTGAATATTGGCCTAACTCTGTAAGTCCTCTGTAAGAGGGCTTAGAAGGATTATTTTCATACTAGATAGGGTCAATTTTAATAAAAACTGGGGAACAAATAGACTAGTCTAGTTGTAAACTGCTGCGTGTTCTTTTTTAATTTCCAACCTGAAGAACTGGATGATATTCACTTAAAATAATTTTGGTTTGTTGTTTTTTTTCCATTACAACTGACAACTTTACCTGAGGAAAAATTTGTCGTCTTGGCAGCCTGTTGCATAATTCAGGACAGATGATTACTGCTTGCTAAAGCTCTAGTTTTGGTTGGAGCAGTACTTGACAGAACAAGGACCCCCCCATTGCCATCTGTTGTCTTTTGGTTTTTTCCTCTCCCCAGTATCTGTAAATATATCCAGAGTCTGTGTGTAAAATAAACATTTGTATTCTGTTTCTTTTTGCTTATGGTACAGAGCTTCCAGTCGGAAACCTTATGCTTCTGGGGGGGAAAAGATTAAACTATAGGAGACAGAGTTGTAGTTGTTTGTGCAGTAAGGGCTTGTGTGTACATGAGATAGTGAGTGTTAGAATTTTTTCTAATCTTTGTCTGTGATCCACTGCAAAACCATAAGAAGGTGTTCGGGTGCAGTTCTTCAGGATCTTGTTGGTAAGTGGATGTGTTTTCACCCTTAAGAAAAGGGTAGAGGGGAGGTGAAACAGTAAAGGGCTAAATTAGTCTCAAGTCAGCCTCCAGCCAGAGGAAATGGTCTTGCTACCTTTTGTGGTAGTGACCCAGTTTGTATGATCATGAAAACTGAAATATTTATTTAAATGAGCAACCAGAATATAAGTAAAAGCTTGCTTTGTATATTCCACTTCATAACACAGCTTATTGCTGTGGTTCGTAAACACACATTCATATTAAGTGTTCATTTTCCTTATCTTTCAGTTAGGCGTGTACGCCTGGTTTATGCAGCTATATACGAAGTGTGTCTGAACCTGGTGCCTCATGTGCGTGGATGTCCCTTTCCACATCTTTAGTGTATAATTTTGAGATTTGAAAGTGTTTTGTGAGATGCAGCACGCCTGTGTCGGCAATACTGATTTAAGGTATTCTTGTTCTTACAGCAGCCAGGGGGTGCTTGCAGGTGTGTTGCAAACTCTCCCTTTACCTCCTCGAGCCCTCTCAGCAGCTGAGTTTGCAGACTGCTCTTTGCAAGGGCTCTGACCAATTTGCGACATGGACCTGCAAAACATTGCTCTTTCTACAGAGGGGCTTTGAGGGGGGCACTTGCTCTGGCACCTGGGACACACTGAGGGAAATACCTTTGCCTGGTGCTGCTGCTGAAGACGAAGTATTGTCAAAGCATGGCCTTACTCTGATGAATTCTGCTGGAGCTGCTGGTTTGGAAATGTGTTGTAAATTTTACAATTATAGAAATGAAAAATCTCATTTTGTTGCTACTGTTCATATTGCATGAGAAAGCGAGTACCTCAAAGCATTAAAACCAAGAAGGGAGGTTTGGCTTAGTTACCTCTAGCAGACTTCCTCACGAGAACTAACTACTGAACCTTTACATGTGTTTGCTTCAGATTTTAGGATTGCTTTAAAAATGTTGAGATTACCTATTGCTGTGAGTGTACTTACCAGGCAGTTTCTGGGCTCCCTTTTGCCCTTTTCTGTGCTGGTTTATAGATGCAGATTTCCTCTTAGGTTTGCATTATACTTGATTTTTTTGCTTAAGTTCTATTTTGCCTTTTACCTGAAAGCAGAAATAAATTTCATAAGTTTAGAATTCACTATTGCTTTCTTGTGTATATCAGGAAAACTTGTTAACATTTTGGAAATTCAAGAGTTTATGAAAGGAGTTTAATATTCTTGTAAACTAGAGATTGCTCTTTCCTTGAAAGAGCACTGCTCACTTCTTTCCTGTCTCCTTTCTGCAAGCCCATGCCTCTTCTCATCCTTTATTTGAGGTGTGACTGCAGAACAGATTGTGTCCTTCTACACTGTAAGGTATTGTCAAAGGAAATAAGAAGCATTTAGTTGCAGCTAAAATTTTGTTTAATCGGTCCGTATTGCTTTCTTCTTCAAAATTCCTTGAAATGGAATGTGGAGAGTAGTTACTTTTGCCGGGGTGGCATCAGCAAGAGTAAGAAGCTGCATTTTAAGAAATACGGGAATGACAGAAGCTTAAAAAAAATTGTAACACACCTGATGTGTGTTTATGTTTATAAATACTAGAGTGACTTGGCTTTCACCTCCTTAACGTCACCCCATGATGCAGATGGAGGAACAGGTTAGTTTGTGTGTCTTGAAATGAGTTTTGCTGATGGGAGTTGCTTGTCCTTACAGTTGTCTTGTTATTTTTGGATTACATAAAAGGGGATTGTGGTACAAGTTTCCCTGCTCTTATCGGTCAGTTGAGAGAATCATGAGCAGTCCTACACTGTGTTTACGATGCAATCATAAATCCTAAAGTCACTGACACATTTCTAAAAAGTGAGTGACATGCTGATATTTCATGATGTTTCTTCTGCTGGTTGCAGAAAAGGAGCAGCTGGGGAAAACACTGTGTTTGCTACTCAGTGGTTCGAGAATTAAAAGAACAAGTTGAGTCTTGTTCTCTTGATAGGAAGAAGACAGTAAAAACCCAGAGGTAGCTTAGCACTTGGATTAAAATGGTTTCTTCACAGTTTAACCTTTTTGAGAGGTTTGGATGGAAATTACTTGCTGCTGAAAAAGATTGAAACTAAAATGGGATACCTTGTAGAGACAATAGGCAATTAAATGGTCTTGCTTGGACAGACTGCATGCAAGATACGGAGTTTGTAGGCATGGATGGTGTGCCAAATATTGAAGAACTGGGGAGAACAGAAGTTTGGTGGTTCTGTACTGAAAAGTTCTGATACTCAAAGGCAGTGTTTTGAACAAATATTTCA
>NW_009229488.1:26879-77245 GCF_000690835.1 Fulmarus glacialis
AAAGGAAGTTTTTTCCTTCCTTGCGCTAAAGGGAGAGTTCTTAGACACAAGGAAGAAATTCTTTACAATGAGGGTGGTGAGACATGGCAAGAGGTTTCCCAGAGAAGTTGTGGATGCCCCATCATTGGAAGTGTTCAAGGTCAGGTTGGATGGGGCTTTGAGCAACCTGAAAGATGCTCAGAAGATGTCCATGCTCATCACAGGGAGTGAGGATTAGATGATCTTTGAAGGGCCCTTCCAACCCAAACCATTCTGTGATTCTAGACTCTGCATCTGTAATGAATACTGCGAAGCAGGGTGGGCACAAGTCCTGCGTGTCCCTGACACTTTTTGTACAGCTATTTCACCTGCCCTAGCGACAGCCCCGGTACTGGAGTCTGTACATCCAGGTACGGTTGAAGTGCACATACCTTGGAAGAACTTTGGAGTACGCTGCATTGTGCTCAGGCATAGAAGGTGAATGGGCTCATCTCATCCTTAGTTTGAAAACTAATCTGAAGATTTTTGCTTTTGAATTAGTAGGAGGAAGGCTATTGTGAGTTGGAAGAGGAGGTTAGGGTGGGGAAGTAAGTTGTACAAGTGTATACTTTCAGTAAAAGAAAAACGGCAATTTAACTGAGCAACAAGAATCTGTAAATACGTATTGTTTAGCTCTGTGGCAGCAAACAGCGCACACACACACACACACGTGCATGGTGTCTTGAGTCTTGTAGGAGGATCTCAGCTGGTTCAGAAGTGGCAACCTCTGTGCGGGAGCTCCTGGTGTGCCTGGCACAAGGGGACTGTTACTGGCACATGTCATCCTAAAATTTGACCTGTCATGTGTTAGTTTGAGATGTTGATTCAACCTCTGTACCTGAGGATTGCTTTGTTTTACATTCCTGTGTGCTTGTATAGACAATATGCAGGTGTATGCATAAATGTTTCAGTTCAGCTGGAAAATGCCCCCACACCAGCTCTTGCTCAGGGCTTACAGTCAGCAGCAGCAGCGAGCCGAGGAGCTGGGAGCCTGTTTCTGCTGCTGTAAAACTTGCACGTCTGCGTACAGCCTGAGGTTTGACTGAGAGCCCCTGAAGCAGCAGCGCTTCTGCTCTGAGGTCCGCTCAGACGCCGTGCCTGCCCTCCATCTTGTGCCTGTACAAGCTTTTTTCCCGAAGGGGTTGCATTTATTTATTTATTTTTCCCTTGTAGGCGACTGCCGTGTTTAAGTTGAGGATTGATCTTACTCTCTACTGATCTCGGTGCAAAAGCAGGATTACTTTTAGTCAAAAGCAACTTTGAGTGTTAGTTAAATAGCTGAATGTAATTGCTCTCTTATCTGTGGTGGGATTTTTTTTGTTTGGTTTTGGGTTTGGTTTTTGGGTTATTTTTGTTTTGTTTTTTTTTTAAGAATTTGGAAGGAATTCTGCTTTTCAATGTGGGGTAAAATTGATGTTGCTTTCATTATAATACCTGTCTTAAGGTAATCTGTCCGATTATCCAAATCTGAAAATCTGAACCTCGGGTTTAATCTCATACGTACAGACCTGCTTCGTGATATGCTTCTGAGTAAACAGATCTTCCTTAAGTTAAAAAAAGTAAATGGTGAGCACAACTTTTCTGATTGTCTGTCTTAAACCAGAGGACACTGCAAGCTGGGAGCTCGTAAATCTTTCGTTTGCTTCATCTTCATCCAGCAGCCTATTTACTCTGTTATGCCGTAGCCTTAAATTTGCACGTCTGCTGATGGAGTATAGAGTTATCAACACTTCTAATATATAGGAGACATCGACTAATCTGATGATTCTTGTTTGTTCTATGGTAATTTCAAACAGATGCAAGTACTTGTTAATCTTCCAGTTCCTTTAGTTTTATTCCAACTTCAGCAGGCAAGGCTCATTTATTTTGTTAATTTGCTATGAATGTACTGTTGTTTCCTGTCTGAATTGCATATATCTCATTCAGCCTGAAGATTTAATTTGGAGATTGAATGCTTGACATCTAAGGCACTTAAGCCGGGCTTGAAATTCCCCTTGCCATATGTAGATGCCATGCGGCAGGTGTTTCCTCGGTGAAGCTGGTGTTTTCAAAATACATCTGCTAAATAGGGCACACTGTTCTTTCTGCCATCTTATGAACTTCAGAGCAATCTTCCTTGGTTTCATTCAAGCCAAGGATGACTTTCTGTCTTGTTCTCAGTGAGTGCATAACCTTTTTCTTTTCATCTGGTGGGAACAATACCTGCATGGCAGGTGTGGTGGCCCAGAACTGTTCACTCTTATTAATGTTTACAAATAACCTTCATAGCATGGAGAGTCCTCAGAAGTCATTAAATAAGCAAGAAGTGAGAGCTCTTGGAACCTCTTGAGCTATTCTGTCCGTGCCAGCATCAGAACCTCAGTATTTGAAGGCAAGAATATGGGCTGGAAATGCTGGGTAGTTTTAGAGGTATCCACACAGCTCAGGTGGAAGTTGTGATAATGTTCTGATCAGAACAGTTTTTTCTGCTAATATTTTTCTTGCAAGTAGCTCTCATGCTGAGAGGCTGGAGAATGTAAATTGTATGTGTGTGCTTACGTGTGTGGGGTTCATAAAGCGTTTAAGAATGTAAGAGGATTGCTGAGATTGAATCATTATCTCAGTTGCTGTATGGCTTTCACCCTAGGAGTCTATAAATATTTTGATTATAGAGCATGTATCAGTTTGTGTTTAATGATTGATTCATGTTTAGAAGGGAGACGCTTATGGTTTATGTTTGCATTTTATAATTATTTTAATCATGCTTTGTTTTTTGTTTTTTGTTTTTTGTTTTTTTTTTTTAATTGCAGCAGCTGTTGCCGGGTAAAAAGTTTTGGGAATCTGATGATTCCAGCAAAGATGGACCAAAAGGGATATTTCTGGGAGATCAGTGGAGAGACAGTGCTTGGGGAACATCAGGTAGCTCAATTATTTACTTAATTTAGTTGGGGTTGAATACAGAAATGTGCAACTCATCTACTCAAAATTGCTGGCCAGTCCTTTTAAAAGATTTTTAAAAACACTTGTTTTACATAATACAAAACTAATAGAAAACCCCACATTGCTTTGTGATAGAGTTAAAAGATATCCATAGTTATAAAAAGATTGTCTAATGTGAATGTGTGTACCCTTATGTTTATCTGCTTAAAAATTTTAGATTGCCATTAAAATTTCAATTTAAACTTTCTGATGTATTTTCTGCCTTGGGATGGATTACTTGAAGTTTGAACAAAGATACTGGAGAATGAGATTAGTAAAAAAAACCAAAAACAACCCCACAATTTTTTAAAATACTAAACCAACCAAAACCCAACATTCAGTTTAAAAAAGAAAAAAAAAAAAGTGATGTTTTGAATTAGTAGTATTGAGGTTTATCTGCCAAGAATTTTTCTTGGATCAGAGTCTGTCCCTTATTTTGAATTTAAGGGGAGAGTGTTCAGGTTGGTTTTAGTTAAATGGCAAAAATCACGTGCATGTGCTGAATTTGAAATGCTAACCTTTTACTTTTTATTTTCTGTGCTTTCTGTATGTAATCAATATGCTCCTTAAATGCTGCTGAGTATCTCGTGCAGTTTCCAAACAACTGCCCAGAACTACAGCTCCAGGGGAGATGCGATTTAGAGGAACTTCACTGTTCTCTGGGTTTTTTTCCTGCTAAGAATATCCATTATTAGAGTGAAGGTATTGGGATAGTGATAAGGGCATTTTTTTATTATTTAAGTTTCAAAATGGCTGTGAAAAGTGGATAAAGCTTCTCAAAATCTGATCGCCTGAATTTTGCGGTCTGGCTGGATACGGGAGAGATTTTGGGGAGCTGCTGCTTCCAGCTGTCTTACTTGCCTGTCCGCAGTGGATCTCCATAGCAGTGCCTGCATCCAGTCCTCAACAATAGTTTGTGCCTGGTTGTGTTACAAACTGAAGTTGAGGGTGATTAAAGTGCTGAGCCAGATTCTGAGCAGCAACAGCTGAGAAGGAGACTTTCTCCTTTGCTGCCTCTGTTGTTGGGCTGGTTACATCCACCAGACAGGCAGGGTAGACATCTGGGGGAGGTAACCTCCTACGCTGGTTGATCACAAATCTCCATGAGTCAAAGCCCTTCGTCTCATCTCTTCCTTTGTTTATTCTCAATTAATCCTGTGCACCTTACAGCCTTTATTCCTGAGCCATGGCCTGCACTGCTGCCTGTGAGTCAGGGGAGTCATAGTTTCCCCTTTTGCTCATTTAAAATGAAGAGAACAGCCGTGGTCTGAGCAGTTGCTCAAGGTCGCTGCCCGAGAGAAAGGAGCACAACTTGGAGGCGGGGTGTGGAAGTGCCCTTGGCCAGAAGACTGGTTTGTTCCATGAACAGTGGAACTAATGAAGCCTGGTTTTCTGTAAGATGCCCTTTGCTCCATCCATTTTCCTTTCTGTCTGTGTCCACAGTATGCACTGCAGTCCTCCCATATGGCTTTGGTTCTTCACTACTCTGCCTTGAAGTTGTAGTTTTAAAGCATTTGAAGCCAGTACTGCTAAAAGAAGCAGTCCTGTCTGATGCAGGCCACTCCTTTCTTCCCCTCCTGGTGGTACAAGTAGTTATGCAGCAGCGCGATGAAACCTGCTGGGGAATTGATCTGGGTTAAAACTAGCTTTTATCTTGTCTTTGTTAACTTTATCCTGAAAAAGTCTCCCTAGTCCACTTCACTTTGTGGCCCCATAGATTCTTGTGCTGGCTTGAGCGAGAAGGCAGGAAAGCATAGGTGGGAACAATGGTAGAACAGAATTGCTTCTCTTGGCAGCTTATGCCTGCTTTATAAGGAAACTACAGTATTGATATCATTGCATGGCCCTTCCGCCATCCCCTGGCAACTTACTCTTGTCTGCTGCCTGTTACTGACTCGCTGACTATCGCCAGTCTGAGCAGGCAGGAGCAGAGTACTTCTTCCCTTCCCTCGTTGGGGATGTAAGGCCACCTTCTGCTGCCCAGCCAGCAATTTTTGCAGAGCTCGTTAGGACGTGGAGACATCTGTCCTTACTCTGTTCTGGTTGGATCTCAAACCCTCATGCTGCAGAGGGGATAAAGGGATGGAGCGGATGCAGGAGGACAGGGGATGAGGAAGAAGAAATGAAGCTCTCATAAACTTTTTGAGGAAATAGCTAAGGGAAGCTCTGATCATGACATGAATACGGCAGTTCACATGACCAAGAAAACAAATGTAGGCTGGTGTAATGGTAGGATGATGTTTTAAATGACAAACCAAGACTGATTGTTTTTTCACTGTACTTATGCAAGAGTTTTAGTAAAACTAAAAACTAGAACTTTGTTTCTTTAATTGCAACTTTTACTTAGAGACTTAAATTTCTGAAATGTTATTATTTTAGACTTTAAATGTAGTTATTCCTTGTAGGTTTACAGGTTCTAGTATTTAAAAAATGAGAAAGCCATCCTGCTTTTTCTAACGGACATCACCAGAGTCAAAAAGTTGGTACTTCTTAGTACTATTAAGACACTAGAGAGTACGTATTTAATGACTTGCCTCCTTTGAATAGTTGGATCTACTTATAAGAATTACACATGTTTTTGTTCCAGATCACTCTGTTTCCCAACCAATTATGGTTCAGAGAAGACCTGGTCAGGGCTTTCATGTGAATAGTGAAGTCAACTCAGTGCTTTCACCACGGTCAGAGAGTGGAGGACTTGGAGTTAGCATGGTGGAGTATGTGTTGAGCTCATCTCCTGGAGATTCCTGCCTAAGGAAAGGAGGATTTGTAAGTGTGCCTGATTCTGACATTTGAGTTCCCATTATGTTATTTTCTCCATTTGCTGCTTGGTTTGTTTGTTTGTTAATCCATTCTTAAAGGCAGATGTTTCTTTTATTTGCTCCTAGTTTAGCTATCTTTCTTAAAACGGGTTGGCTAGCAGTTTCACTGTTGTTCTTGACTTAGGGGATGCAGTATGGGAGATGGTTGTAAAGGATCTGGAGGTTGCTGATATTCCCTGGTTCTTCGGATAAGCACACCGGCAATAACACCCCAGCTAAGCTTATCATTGTAGAAGTATGCAAATATACCTGTGGTTTTTGAATGAGCGTGTGGCTGCTTTGTTGCTGGCTAAGAACAAAAAGCTCCATGTAATGATGCTAGAAACGTAATGTAGCTACAAAAGCCACTCTAGCTGGGGAATGCTTTCCAGGGCATGTCGTTTCCTATGGAGAAATGGCATTGGTCACTGTGTTTCGTGGGGTGCGGAAGGGAGCACAGTTGCTGCTGCCTCGAATCTAAGGATGTGGTGAGAGAGGCATAGTCAAGCCCCATCCCTGTTGTTGGGAGAAAGGGGCTGCATCTCAGCTCTACCTCCTTGGCCAAGTGCTAGATCAGGAATTGCCGAAAAACATAAAAGCGGAGTAGGTTTGTTACTGTTAGACTCCTGTGCTCATCTCTTCAGGGAGCTGATTTCTGGTTTCTTTCATCCATTCTCTTATTTTTGTCCCTCATTAGTGGGCACCTGATAACCTTGTTGAACCCTGAGCCTAAGAAAGATTATTTTTGAGACATAAACAATCAGTGGAAGGAGCCAATTTGTCATCCGAATTGGGGCTTAGAGAGGTGTCTGCTCCACAGCATTGATAGTCAGGATGCCAATTCTGAAATGAAGGGTCTCACTGGTGAATATCACATTGTGTTGGGTGAGAATCGGGCTCCAAATTTGTATTTACAATTGGCACTTCCAAGTCTGCTCTTTAATATTAAGGAAGCACGATTTTATTTTCTTTAAGAAGCAGCACCAGAAGATGATCACTTTTAAAACAATCTTTTTTTCTAAATATGGGGGCGGGGGGAAATCCCCCCCTCCAATTAGAGAGAATGGAAAAATGATTTAGTTGATACAGGGTTCAAATGCCCTGTTATGTACATAGTAATTTTCCCTCAAATGGAGTGGAAGACAGGGTTTGAATGTCTGTCTGTCTGACAGCACCAAAGCTGCCTCTGATAAATATGTTTATATGCCCCTTGCTGTTTTTTATCATAAATTATGTTGTTTTTCCTCTCCCTTTTGTTGTTCAAAACTCTACCCCTGGCATAATCACCCTTTATTCTTCTCCCAAGTGAAATAAAATGCAGACGTTAAGGGCAGAAATGCTGCAGATGTAATACCACTCATAAAATGCTCAACAGAACAGAAATCTCTCTCCCCCCGCCCCCCCCAAATGTGCTTTAGGATTACATGAACCAGTGATTGAGCTAGTGATTGACTTGAGTGCTCTTAAATGAGCCATACCTTGGAATTCACTGTGCAAATCACAGTAATGCCCCTCAAAAACAAGGTGATCCTGTTCTGCTCAAATATTTGCACTTATCCAGTCAATTATTGCATCTCTGACACGGACACAGTGACTTTTGGAGGGGCACTAATTCAGTTTATGCTCCTTCGGTACCTGCTGTCGTTTTTCAAAGTTCCTGAGTTAATTTTGAAGTGCCTAAGTCTCATCTAGAAAGAGGATTTGGATAAGTATTCTTTAAAATTATTTTGGGGTGGGATTTTTAGAGCCTATAGAAGCAGACCCTGAATTACTAAATGGAAGAAACTGAATAGATGGATAAAACTTCTCTTGGAAGAGTAAGAACTAATTCCCTTATTTCTTCGATTATGATTGACTATTTTGCTTTTTTACATTTTTATTTGTAAGAATTAATGTTTGCAAGTGACTTACTTTATTGTGACGTGTGTCTTTGATTTATTACCATCTTGGAATAAAAGTAAAATTGAACTGAAAACTAAGCTTATTAAAATAATGTCTCTTTTGCCTAGGGGCCAAGGGATGCAGAGAATGATGAGAATGACAAAGGGGATAAGAAAAATAAGGGCACATTTGATGGCGATAAATTAGGAGATCTGAAGGAGGAGGGGGATGTGATGGATAAAACAAATGGTTTGCCTGTGCAGAATGGAATCGACGCAGATGTCAAAGACTTCAGGTACGTGCACCATTAGTTAATAACTAATCAGTGTCACACTTAACATTTTTTCCATGCTGTGGTGAAAAAGCCTTTGACTCATTGAAACAGGGTCAGAAGGATGTTATAATGTGCGCAGGGAAGCACTGTGAGAAGGTGGAGGATAACAAAAAATGTTATTTAATCTTGTTTTATTTTCACACCTGTTTTTAATTACTCTGTGTGGGATTCCTATGGAAATACCTACTCAAGATGTTGACTCTGCTTATATACTAGTCTAAATTATAGTCGGGGTTTTGGTCTTGTTACTTGTAGCTCTCAAGAGGTTAAAGCCTTCTGAAATGGTGGCTATTGATGTAATCAATGCATTTGTATTTCTTGCTAGCTTACCTGCCTGCTGTGCCTTGTGTTGACATGTAGGAAAACTGTAAAAGCAAAACAAATGTGCTGTGAGGCGCATGCTGCTGGCCCTTGCATGGAGATGAACCATTTCCTACTTGAGTCCAGTGCTTATGTTAGGTAATTGGGAAACCATGGCAGCTACTTTAGAAAGGTTTCAAGTGAGATACAGTGCCAGAGCGTTACATGGTTAATAATTACCTAATAGCTTTATGAAGAAATAACTTTGGCATTTCTGAAATCCTGTCTTGTTATGACTGACTCTCTCAATTGAGGAGAAAAAAGACACTGAATTTTTTTACACTTGTACTGTAACAGGTCTTTGAGGCAGGGGGACTGGGGGTTTTGTGGGTGGGTTTTGTGTTTGGTGGTGTGGTTTTTTGGTTTTTTTTTTGTTTTTTTTTTTAAATACATAAGTTGTTTTGTAGAATTCATTTAGGGAACTATTTCAGGCCCTCCTTTTATTTTTTTTCCCCTTTATCACAACATCTACAAGCAGTTCTGGTGAGTACTAGTGTCTGTTGCTGTTAATCAATGCTGTGTGACATGTCACTAGGCACGTCCATTTAATGCTGAGTATCTTTTCTTTCTGCATAGCCGTACACCTGGTAATTGCCAGAACTCTGCTAGTGAAGTAGATCTTCTGGGTCCAAACCAGAATGGATCAGAGGGCTTAGCCCAGCTGGCGAGTACTAATGGTGCCAAGCCAGTGGAAGATTTCTCCAACATCGAGTCCCAGAGTGTCCCTCTGGATCCCATGGAGCA
Source organism: Fulmarus glacialis (assembly GCF_000690835.1). NCBI lineage: Eukaryota > Metazoa > Chordata > Aves > Procellariiformes > Procellariidae > Fulmarus > Fulmarus glacialis. Next base: position 35,973 of record NW_009229488.1, read on the forward strand.
TGTTGGCATGGAACCTCTTCAGTTTGATTATTCTGGCACCCAAGTACCTGTGGACTCGGCCGCAGCCACCGTGGGGCTCTTCGATTACAACTCCCAACAGCAGGTAAAGTGTTGGCCGTCGGTCCTGTCCTACCACTCCAGTTCCTCCAGGAGAGTCATCATGGGGTTAGCATGAGCTCAGGCTCTTGTCTTGGGGAGAGGGACGGAGGAAGACTTGGAATGGTTTCATCATCTCTATGCCATCTGTAGAGTGCTGCGTGTGCCCTCCTCGGGAGCTCGATGCAGGAGATCTACTTAACAAGGCCATCTGAACAGCAGTCTTAAGGACTTGTAACAAACAGCAGTTATCAACAGCACGTTTCTGCATATTAATCATTTTTAGCTTGAGTAAGTTTGCATTGGAGAAGAGCTTTTAACTGGTAAAAAACTGCTAAACAAAAAAACAACCCGCCCTCGAGCTCTTAAAGGTCAAACGACTGCTGAGCCTTGGTGTTGCAGCCCTGCTTTGGGATCTCTGCAGTACCGAACCCGAGCAGGCTGAAGGAATAATGAGTTTAAACTGGCTTGCTCCTACCTGAGCATGGTTTAAAAACCTGAGGTCAGAGTCCAATACTACAAAACTTTATCTCAGCCCGGCGGGTTTGTTTGACCTTTTCTCCCACACAAGCTGCCCAAGCTTCTCATCCCGGACAAGTAACGCAAGTCCTTGCTTTGCTGTTGGCTTCTCTTGAATGCTGGGCTTAGATCCAACGATCGACTCGTAATACACTCCTGTTCCTGCTAGTTTGGGTAACGATTGTAAACTTTTATTGCCTTCCTTTGTAACTATGATATCCCTCAAAGAAGAATAAAATCCTTTGTTGTAGCTGATTGCAAGAGTATGTAACTAGTCCTGGGTTTCCTGAAATATCTGATCTTTTTTAGCAAAAAAGCCTGCTGGCAGTCTGTATTGAGGAAAGGCCGTTGCCAAGTTTGTGCTAAAGGCCCACCTTCAGAGAGTTATCACTGTCTTAAAAGCAATGTAAATATCTGTGTTGTAGCTTAATCGGTTGTTTTATTATATAGCATGTTTGGGAGGTTAATGATGGAAAATTTTTTAATGATTAAACTAAATAGCTGCTGTATAGTTCAAAAAGGGGGGAAAAAAAAAAAGCTAGTTTCAAGTCTTTGTCTTACTCTGGTGTAGGACCTTGAATGCAAGAATTACTTTCAAACAACGAAATGTGTGTATTTTTTTAAAACGGTATGTTAGAGCTAAATAATTGAACTGCTTTTTAAAGAACCTTTAGATATGGGAAAATAACTGCAGGAATGTGGAGCCTGTAATTTGTATTTTGTCTGTTAGTGTATTTTATTTAAATTAAGGCTCATTTACAAGTTAAAGTAGTTTTCATTTATTTCTTCTGGCCTTTAAAAATAGGATTTAAAATTTGGCACGTCTTCTTCCTAGCTAGTGAAAATAAAAACTCTTGAAGTAAGGCCGACCTGGAAAGTGTGCTGATTTCAGAAGTGATTGCAGCACGGCGTTCTGGCTCTGGCTCTGGACGGCCCTGTAGATAGGCCTGGGTTTTTCTTCTTTGTATGAAGTGGATGGGTAATATCCACATAGAACTGTTGTCATCTCCATGTAATCATGCTTAAAACTTTCTGCTGGCTTGCCTGCGAGGCTGCAGTTCTCTCTCGACTCTCTGAACTGTGAATTTTGGTGGGGAGCGGGAGGTCCTGGCGCTGTGCACACAGCTGCCTGCCCACCCGCTCGCTCTGGCATGCTTCGCTCCCACCCAGGTCATGCTGAGAATAAGCAGGCCAGGCTGTTTAATAAGGACTGTTATTTTAGTTTCAGCTTTGTTGCAATAGCTGCTTACACCTACAGTAAATGCAAACGACAGGCTTTTGTAAGCATAAGTGCTGTATTAAAGATAAGGATTCACTCTTCTGCCAAGTGTGACCTCTCAGTGCACATTTGTGTAAATGCAATGTATCTTGTCTCGGAGTTGTGCCCATTTTTTTAATATATGATATCCAGCGGCCAGTGCTTCTTGGTATTCGCTGTCTGCCAGTTATAGCCTGTATGAAAGAAGTCTGTCTTTTGGCAGTATAGTCTCTTCCATTCAGTTGTCAGAAGGAAATACGTCCTGAACAAAAGGATCTCATCTGTAAAAGTGTCTTTCTCGGTCCGTTGGGAAGCTTCATATACTTTGAAGGGATTACAAGCAAGTACAGCTAAAAGCAATGTTAAGAAGGGGAGGTCTTAACCACGTGTGATGTGATTAGGGATGTCAGATGTTTATATTGCAGAAGAAACTAGCTTACAGAAATCTAATCTTACAATGTTCCCGTAATTGTATAATACAGACTGCGATGTTCTGGTTTCTTGGAATTCCCTCGATGAACTCCCCCACGTGTTGTAAATGATACTTCACTTGTGTACACGTGTGAGAGAGGAAAATAGCCTCGCTTTTTGAAATGTCGGGTGATCTTACTGAACTCCTCCGAAACTGTCAGTAGTTTGTAGGTTTTCACTCTGAATGTGATTTCTAATAGGCTAAAATGCTCCGTGCGTACATTTTTGTAACTTCAGCCTCACTTTGTAAATTCCAGTTAATACTTCTGTTAGAAGAGGTTTCTTTTCCTTTTTGCGGATAGTGGAGATCACAATTTAATACTGATACGTAGTTTAACCTTAGTATCATATCCAGTTGGTTTTCAAATGAGATGACGAAAAGCTGGTTTTGGGGTTTTTACTTTTTGCTGTTTGTTTTTTGGAATACAGGTCTCTGCTGTCAGCAAACGGGGACAGTGCATTGAGGCTTTAATAACCCTTCCGAAATACGTAGAGTTGATGATTCCCAGAGCTCATGTGGTGTAGGGGCTTATCTGGCTAAGTAAAGCCTGAAACTGTGATCGTTTTCGTTGGCTCCGCTTCCTTGTGTATGCTACAGGCAGTATGAAATCTGCAGCTGCAAAAAGTTTTAGCTGTTCACACTGAGTTTCTTCCGGGTAAGCCGAGTCTGGAGTCTGGGTTTGCAGGCTTGCAGAAACTGCAATTTAAAGCGGGCGGAGGGAGAGGTCGCTGATTTGAGTCACTGCCCGAGTGCATGGCTTAGATACCAACATTGATCTGACCTTCCTTTGGGAGGGAAACTCCGTAAAGATTTGAGAGGAGGTCTGCTGCAGGTGGAAGGAATCCAGCCCTTCCTCATGCTTGCAACACAGTGTGAATGCAGAACGTTTGCATGTGGTTTTAAAGATGCTCAAGAATATTGTCTGAGGAAGTAAGCGTCACTAAGTTGGAGCTAAGTCTTTAGGTTTCTTTGACTTGAGGATGCAGACATACTCTCGGTGACTTTCTTGAGCAGATGAAAGGACTCTGCCCAGCCACTCTGTTTCTTATTCCTCACCTATCTTTCAGATTTTCTGCCTAAACAGTGCAGTTGCTCATCCCGCTCTCAGGAGAACCAACTCCAATTTTTGTCTTTTAAAAAAAAAACAACCCTAATTTTCTAAATGATTCTGTGCTGCTTCTTGAAGGTTGTAAGTTTCTGCCAAAAATTTGGGCAGAATTATTATTTCTGCTTCTGACAGCTGAAGTAGCTCACTTGTCTTGTCTGAAAGGAGGGCAGAGATAATAGATGTGAAAATTGTATAGCATTTAGGCCTATTTTTTTCCAAGTGAGTGGAGAGAGAAAACATTTATCACAGCGGTTTGTGAAGTCATTCACACCTCAGAAATGATCACTTTTGGAAGTAAGTGGGGATGAACACTGCTTCTGGATAGTTTCAGAGTGGCTATTCAGCTTGTGTATTCTTAAATGTTTTAATTAGAGCTGAGCGATGGTCTGCTAATGGATTGGTTCAGGGAATGTTTCACTTGGGTAGAGGCATCTACTCTGGCAAAGGAAGATGGGGAAGTAAGCCTAGTGTAAGGACTTGGATGAATGAAAAAAAAGAAACCCTAAGCAAAAATACTTTTTCTTTAAAGGCTAATGTAATCCTCTCTTTTTTCCTTACTGAGAACGACTGTTCTCGATAACACTGCCCATTGCTCCCTAAGATTCTAGTAAGCTATAAGCTGGCAAACTTATATATACTTTGGATGACTTAACCAAGAAGTCCCAGGTCTGGTTTCTGTCTGTGATCAAAGAAGAATTTACTCTCCTTGCCTGGATTCACGTAGGAGATGCTGGAGATGGAAGGCTGGCAGGTAAAGGAAGCATTTTGTCCAGGGGTTCGTGAGCTCCTGAGGCTGGCATCCCATCTGACGGCTCTTCAGCTGGCTCTGAAGCCATCTCAAGTGTATCATCTCTCCCACACCTCGCTCTGCAGTCCGCCTGCCGTGCCGCTTGCCGCTTCAGACCGTCTGGGAGAGTTGCACGGGTTGTCTACTGGTGTAACTGCGGTTTCACTGTACTCAGTGTTGTTCAAGGTCTGGAAGTGCTCATGGCAGCTACTAGTGATCCACAGGCTGCGGTTCGGGGCTGTGTGTTTGAGGAGGAGTTGGGGGGAAAAAAATGGCTTTCAGGCGTTGTGCAGAGGACAGCAGAGAAAACCTTGGCTGTGGTTTAGCTGTATTTCAGAAATACATTTTTTTTTTTCAGGTGGATTATCACGGGCAATTGATTTCAAAGGGGTTTGGTTTTTTTCAGTTCCTTTTGAAATGTTTCCCTTTAGAGAGGAGTGTCTGTAGTAGTGAAAATAAATCTAGTGTAAAGGAATTGCTTTAAAAGGAAATAAGAGAATGCTTTTTGTGCGTGAGTAAAGGACTATATTTGTGCTTTTGTCCCTTTAGTTGTTCCAAAGACCGAATGCACTTGCTGTTCAACAACTAACAGCAGCGCAGCAGCAGCAGTACGCGTTGGCAGCTGCCCATCAGCCTCACATAGGTAAGTCTTGCATTTAATACATTACATTTTACTGGACTTCTGTTAGTCCTCAGAATATGTTGGGAAAATAGTAGGGAAAAAGGATTGGTAAGTTTTAGAGAATCCTAAATATGTTTTTGTAACTGGTAATCGACAGGCAAGCAGAAGTATATTGTTTGAAGATTTACTTGAAAAATTCTGGAGGTATCTCTTGCGCACTTTAAAAGCTCTAGAGCATTCATGTCTGGCAGGAATGACACTCTTACCCTTGCTGAGAGTGCTGTTCAGTAATGAGAGCGTTTTGAAGTACTTGCTTGCTCTGAGTGAGGCATGAATTGGGGTGAGCGGCCCAGCGAAGCGAGGGAAAAATGCGCAATTCCATATACACCTGAATGTACTTCCTGTGGTTCAGCTGCCTGGGGTTTGACTTTAAGTTAAAGATGTAATTTATGCAAACACATGATTTATATTATTGAAACAGTATAGATTAACTGCAAAGAAAGCACTTAATCCCGTGCATAGCAAAACAGGAGGACTATAGAAGGGCTACTCATGGATGATTGGAGTTAAACTATCTTAGGGTTAAATGTTTTTAGCACAATAAGCAATTTAAGTGGTGGTTGTTCTTGCCCGAAAGCCCAATACAAGTGTGTTGGGACTCTCCCAGCTCTGTGCAGTGTATTTGTATGCTTATTGGAGTTCAGGGATAGACCTGAATTAAAATTATTTAGCTTTTTAACTTACTCCCCTTCACCTTCACCTCCCCTCCACGCCCCCCTCCCGCCCACCGGTAATTTCTCTAATGATTAAACTGTTTCCTTGCAGAGGAAGGTAATGCCTACATGGCAGCGATAGTGCCCTGCGATGTTGCCTGTACACTCCTGAGCGCCTTCCAAACTAATTAATTGAAGTACTGGTATTGTGTAGTAGGCATGGAACTCAGAAAGTAGGGTAAATCAGTTCTTGATCAACTTGCTATAGAAAATACAGAATAGTAACAAACAATTAGATAACGTTAATATCTGGTTGGTGTTAATAATCACCTAAACAGTAAGGGTGTGTCTCCACTGCAGAGATACCTGAGCAAGTATGGGTATTGTATATAGAGTATTCTACCACTTCAGCTTTCCTTATGGGGCATTGCATCCTTGGAGTTAGGTTTCTTCCATGTAAATTATACCCTCTGCAGATTGTTCTGTGAAGACTCTGGGAAAAGCAGTGGTTGCTCACTCCCTATAGAAAACAACCTGTAAAAAGCTTGAAAATACTAAAGCAACGTGAGCTTTTGTGTTTGCCAGCTAGGTAGCCAGAGGTATTTTGGTAGGGCTTCAGTTCTAGTTAAGTTTGTTTTTACTGACAGGTATGTTTTCAGCAGGTTTAGCTCCTGCTGCCTTTGTCCCCAATCCGTACATCATCAGTGCCGCTCCACCGGGAACAGATCCGTATGCAGCCGGACTTGCAGCAGCTGCGACATTAGGTGAGATGATTCCAGTTGTCTGTGTATTCGAGACCATTTTCAGTACCAAAACTACTCTTGAGTCTGTGATTGTGGAAATTGAATATTAGTACGTTGTAATTTCTGTGGAGACATAATTGTATATCAGTGAGATGAAACAGAATTTGTCTTGGAAAGCCTATTTTCTGTAGATTAAATGTGATGATTCTTGTATAACACTTGTTATGGGCTCTCTTTCTGTTGAGGATAAACAGCCAGAGCAAATCTGAAATGAAACACTTGCAGACATAAATGTTGCTACATGTTTGGGGTTTTTTGGTAACTGACAGTAGTGAGAGATACCTTTGAAAATATACTTATTAAATGCTAGAAAGATGGAGGATGTGTTTTCCTGCCAGGAAAGTTGTATCTCGTTGCTGTTTAGCTTGATTTACTGTAGTGTATCCTGCAAATGTTATCTTTCCCTTTTGCTGAAGTCTGTTAAGAATTTATGCTTTTTAGGTTCTCTAGGTAAAAACATCCTATATCTGCTGTGAGGCTTATACTATGAATATGTAGTTTTCCAGATGGCAAGCAAAGATGGTGGCTCTTGTCTTTGTGCAAGATCTTTCTCCCAAACGTTCGTATATCAGTTTCCAAATTCTTGCCAACTGTCATAGCCAAAATTGTTGTATCTTGGGATGACAGCTCGGTAAAACAGCTTATCAGGCAGTGTGAAGAACACATCGTACATTGAACTTTTGCTGCGTATGCCATAAAGTTCTTGCCTAAGCATTGAGGACAAAGGAATAATGTGCTTTCAGAAAAACATTTTTATAATCATGTTTTTCTTTCCCTGAGTCACTGGGAAGGAAGCCTTCTACATTTTAAATGAAAACTGCTTAGTTCAAAGTGGCGGAGCCTGTATGCTGTTGCCACGCTCCATTTACAACTGGTATACTCGCTGCAAATCTCTTCCACTGTGGGATAGCTTGTGTCAAATCAAAACCATTGAACGTTGGTTGTACGTGAATATAGCGCTCTGCCAAACAGCGTTGTGGTTTGGTACGTGACTTTTCGGCGTGTTTAACAGCTCTTACGTAACCTCTGTTTAGCTTTTAAGCTTTGAGGCCAGTATCAGGTCAAGCTCTGAAATGGGATTTCAGCGACTGTTACCCAGTTGGATGGCATTTCTAATGGATCGTATAGAAGTATGTAAAGAATCAAGATTATAATTTGAAGATGTGGGCTTTGGACTTTTTGGCTGCTGTTAATTTTGTATGCTGATTGCATAATAACAGTGCAAGATTAAGTTTAGGTAACAACATGTTGTTGGCAAACAAATGATGCTGTGATTAAATGGAAGAAAGCCAAGAGCTAGAGTACAAGGATATTTCTAATAGTCCAGGAGTCGATAAACTATCATGTGATGATGAATGTGTGGCAGTGAATGAATGATCTGAACTGTTGGTGGCAAATATAAGTAGGAAGCTTCAGTCAGGATTTAGTGGGGAAGAGGTGCTAAAGCACTAGCAATTCCAGTTACGGTCAGAAGAGGCGCTTTGTAAGCGAATACTATAAAAAGAAAATTCTGGTTGGCCTTTTTGCGTCACCTCGGTGCTTCTAAAGCTAGTGCTCGTTCTGTGGTTACACACTGAAGTTCAGTGGAGCAGGAGGTCAGCATCTTGATTTCATAGAAAGACCACATGTAACTGCTGCCAGATTTCTAGAAAACAGCAAGTGTGTTTGCGACAACTTTTTTTTTTTCCTTTTTCTCAGCAGTATTGAAGCTGGAGCTGCTTGAATATCTGATTGGGGCCTTATAAATTTGAACTAGGAAATAACATACCCCAGGATACCTAAAGCATCCCAAAACTTGGCATCAGGATCTCTACTTGAATAATTTTTAAACTTTGTGACTCTTGAAAGCAAAACAAAAGAATGTGTAATGTGCTGCAATCTACTTAGTGTTACACCACTGAGAAATAGAAGTTACTTCATCCATCTCGTTGGGCTTTGGTCCACAACAGCTAGAAATGGCGATACAACAAACTTCCCTCCTTGTTGATGTTTTTTTCAGGAAAAGGATCTTTTCTGTCTAGACTCAAGCAGTTTTGAAAGCCTTTTCTCTGTAATGACTGAGTGCAGCACTGACGGGGCGTGGGGCAATTTAGAGGTTTAGAGTTATGTATAAAGACAGAAGGCCTCCCTGATGCGCATGGGAGTGTTAAATTGGGAGGACTTGGAGAAGTTTATGAGATGGAAGAAATAAGTTTAGAGTTGTTGGTAGTTTATTGCTCACAGACATTCTTAGAGCGGAGGGGAAACTTATGTGTTTTATGGCGGAGATAATTCTGTCAATTAAGATTCTGCTGTTATGGCAACTTTTTCATGATTGTAAGACTGTCAGCCCTGTGATAATACTCTTTTTTTCCCAACAATAGTAGCATTTTAAAGAACAAATTTGAATGCAGAGGGAAGGGCTTCCTAGACTCAAGAAAAAAATCACTTGTGAGTTTAAACTGTGGGGAAGATACTGCTGTCTTTAAAAAGTGTTGTGAAATTGCCTCCTATCATTTGAGAAAGATGTCACTCAACAAAAAGAAATCTTGCCTTTTGTAAGACAAGTTGGGAAATGTTGATTCCCTCTGAGGTGGTATGTTACAGGTACAAAAGTGTTTCTGTTCTTTGTAGAGAAGTGGATGCTGGAATAATCTGCATACAGGAAAAACACAGTGCTCCTAGACTGAAGGTAGAGTTGGTTTGGATGTGTGTCTGCACTGTGCTTCTCAAGCTTGGGTTTCTTAGAAGCCTCATTCACTTGGTGCTGACCTGTGTCCCATGCAGAGCCAGCTCAGAGCTGGAGACAGGTATGGATGCGTGCGCATACCGCCTAGGACTGGGGTTTGGGGGAGCACGTGCAGCAGGCTCTTCCCCAGCTGCCTTGGGCTCGGTGTCACGCAAGGGTGCCTCTCCTCCTTTTGGGTCTGTGCTGGCCCCCGGCGCTGTACGGCAGGGTTTGCATGGGGCTGCACCAGAGCCGTTTGAGTTCAGCCGTTTCTCACCCCCATCCCTAAAAAGACACTACTTCATGGATATTTGCGGTTGCCGTACTGGGAATTGTGAAGTGATCAGCTCACAAGTCGATAGTATTTGATAAAGTTGCTATTTGCAGCCTTGCATTTTCAGACGTGAGATTCTTGAGGCTCTTTAAGCTGGTGGTCACTAAGTCCTTATCCTAGGCAAGAGGGGGCTGGCTGTTCCTGCAGAGAGCAGGTATGGCTTCTGCTTATAGAGATTTGAGTGTGAAGGCTGAGATGAAAAGCAAAAATTTTGTTATGAACACACTTACAGATGATTTTGCTAATGTTTCTTGAAAGGAATATTTGTGGGTATCTGTGGCCAATGTGTGAGACGTGGTAGTGGGAATATTTGATTTCAAGGGCACTAGAATGGCTTTTATTTTCTCATGTATGTGTATCTTTAATAGGTGTAAAAGCAGGTGCAGTATCTCCTGAAGTAAAGAAACACTCTGTGTGTTTTTATAAGTCTGGCAATGATGACACACTTGCCCTCACTGAGAACACTGTTCAATAATGAGCCTCACCATGTGCTCAAATGAGCTGAGCCAGACTTGCAGCTCTTTTAAGCCCAGATGCCTGCAAACTTCAAAGACTGTGTCTCTTCTTCTTTTAAACACCTAAGGCTTTTGCAGATCTGATGAGCAACCTCTAACTAGGAAAAAAGCCCCATCTAGACTATGCTTGTTTGATAATTAGAACTGAGATTAAAATAACCCAGAGAGATGCCCACATTTTGCCCAGATAAAGGGTATTGCAGCAATTTCCCAATAGCCTAAGGGCAAACGCAGACTAATTACTTGCATAAAACGGAGCAGTTGCAACTATTTTCCTGTTGAGTGCAGAAGCACCCTAGCAGTTGCTGTCTGATCTGCATTGACTGAATATAAACAAGTTATAATCCACCGATTAACTATGTGTCTGTAGCTACTTAGGTCAAGATAGGCAGTACTATTGTGTGACTGATTCATTTTCTGCAGGTTTTTTAATTTTAGCTACCACTGCTCATGAATTTCCAGGTCAGAAGGTAAGAAACAAGTGCTTGCTGCTCCAAGACAAATCTGAGTAAGACACACAAGTCACCTTCTCTGACTGAGGGTAGGCAGTAAATCCAGCAAGGGTGGATTTCGTGGCAGAGCTTTAGCGTGAGATACAAATCCGACTATTCAGCATGTATTGCTAAAGTGCCTCGTGTTAGACAACAGGCTGCTTGTAACATTTCCTTGCTGTACATAGAGCTGGGCATGTGTGTTAACGACGCTACAAAATCCTAAATTTGGGGAAAGTACAGTGGTTAAAAACAAAATAATATAGGAGAGTAACTATTACACTTTTGAAATATGAGTTTAATATTTCACATTAAATATGAAATGAATATCTTGAAGTGTTGTTGAATCTCAACAGTCTGCAGTATTGATTGTGGGAGCAGTAGTTCATCCCAGCTGAGATCCAGACTGTTGCACAGTGGATTGCTTTTGCATTATGCAGTAGTTCATTTGAGACAAACATATGTTACTGTATAAAAAACAAAACCAAAAGAAAAAAGTACTTCCTGGATTTTTCCCCCTTTGTCATACCCAAGCTTACACTCAGCTGTGTCTTTTTGCATCTCCATTTTTACTGTCATCCCTCATTTTTGGGGGAATAGTTTTTAAGTCTCTTGGGGAAAACGCTTATAGTCTTTATATGCGTTACACTTGTTCTTGCAGGGTCTTACTGTAAGACATAACTAACAGCAATACTAAAATGACTTGGTTAGAACTCAAATGCTAACCATCTCTCTTAAAATAGAAGCTCTTTTTACTCCATATAAGAACAAGTGTGTTGTTCAAATTCACTAAAGACTTGTTTATTCTACAGTGTCAAATACGACTGTGGTGCTTTACCTTAAAAAGACTAGCATGCCGTAAGTTACTCCTACTGTGGGGAAGGAACCCATGGGAAAGGTGATGTATTTGAAAAGCAAAGGAAATTCTTCTACTTTTCTGCTGACCTTTCCAAAAGATATAGAACAGACATATTAAAAAATATTACTGGATTCACATACATGTTATTTGGTGGGAGGGACTCCACCATTCAGCGCAGAGTACTCGCTGCTTCCTCAGCGTTATGCTAACTAGATTATTTAAGGATAAAGGCTGCCATTCTGCTATTGCCAAATTAAGTGTGTGGTGTCCTGAGACTTGATAAAATACAACGAATCTTCAAAAGTTGTGTTTTTTCTGGTGCTCTCCAAGGTTTTGGGGTTTTTTAAGCTTCTTAAGTTGGAGGAGGAAGGAATGTGAAAAGATGCAGGATCGTAAGCCTCTTTTATGGTGGTTTGCAAATGCAAAGTAGGACTGAGTGGCTAGAAAAATAACATTTTAAACACTTGAGAATTGATGCTATCCAGATGCAAAGAGGTTTTTTTAATTTATTGGGGAGCTAAATGATAGATGTTATCGAGCTGTGAATGTCAGCTGAGGTGGAAGAGACTTGTGTATATCTGTGTTTAAACAAGTTTCCTTCTCTCTTGGTTAGAGATAAAGTTTTGGTCCTTCGCTATAAAATTAGGGCACAACAATAAAAACATGGAATTTCAACAGGATCACTGGTGCAGAATTTAACCTCATCCAATAAGGTAAAAGCAAGTAAAGATGAAATTTCAGGTCTGACTTCTAAGCTTTTTAAAAATGATTAATACAAATGCCAGAATCCCTCCGTATTTGCAAAGGATTTAAAGCAGATCACTTGAAATAGGATTTGTTAAACCAAATATGACGAGCAGGTATTTTTGGTGCTGGTTTGCTGTGTAACGCTTGTCACACTACAGAAGCTTACTGATTCCCTTCGCGTTTTAGGTCCGGCGGTTGTTCCTCACCAGTACTATGGAGTTACGCCCTGGGGAGTTTATCCTGCCAGCCTCTTCCAGCAGCAAGCCGCCGCAGCTGCCGCTGCAACTAATTCGGCGAATCAGCAGACCACTCAGCAAACCCAGCAGGGCCAACAACAGGTAAGGGGTAGGATGCTTTGCATGTCAAGTTACTTACAGGGAACACAGCAGCTTTGAAGAATCCCGATTTTTTTTCACTGCTCCTGACAGTTGTAATTGAAGAGAAGAGCCTCTCTTAGACTCTCTTAAAAAAAGGAGGAGAAACATCTATACATTCTGTAATGTCATTTCTGCATCATGCACGTGGAGGATAGCGCATGTACGTTTGTGGTGGGGAATTATTGTGTGGTAATGCTTTGGAAAACAAATAATCTCATCAGTTTGTGAACACCGCTGCATGACACAGTAACAAACACATGCCGTTGGTGTGCGAGTGGAAATCATCATCTTGCAATCTGGTTTTGTGCCCATCACTGCAACTTGAAGGCCACGGAGACGATGAAAACGTGTGTCAAATAGTAAATGTCCATAAGTGTGTTCTTACCTTCAGGGTACTGTCCAGGATAGGATGCTTTTTTTGACGAAGACTAGGTTTAAAGGGGTCAAAATAACAGCAGAATGAATTGACTTGGTATCCGTGTGAGGACTTTGGAGACAAAAGATGAATGCGAAAAGAAAACACTGAATTTACTATTTTTATAAGGTGAACTGTGCAGTTGTTTTGCTTTAGTCTGCACAAAAATTGGGAGAATTTGACATCTAAAAGGCCAATATTAATGAAGTTAGTGAAGCTTTTTCATATGATCTGCTGTTACCCCTTTAAGTGTGTTAGAGATGAATATTGAGAAAGGTATCTGTTGTTTAAATGGTATTTGCTTTTTTAAAAAAAAACAATGAAGAGGTCACACTGGGGGCTGGTAAGGCGGAAGTTTTTCCTTACATACTTTGTAAATGATGTGTGCTTGATGGGGTTTGCACCATCCACCTCTTCTGTCTTAATCCCTTGGCAGTGATGGCAGATTGGATTATATAGCCTGTACTTTTTCCTCTGTTGAAAATTTTTACGCATCTTTGCGATGAATCACTGTGTAATTTCTTGTTCAGTGGTTTGTTTGGGTTTTGGTTTTTTTTGGTGAGTTTGGTTTTTTTTTCCTCTATACTTGGAATTTAACTAGGTTAATTTTCCTAACTTCAGTTAGGTAAAGTAAGCATTTTAAAGGTCTGGTATTTAATCATAGTTGTACCTCTGATGCAGACAACACAAATGTAAATCTGGCAACTACTGGAGCAGAAGGTGGAACCTGAGAGACTGGTACAAGAATTAATAGACAACAATGATTTTCTTCCTTTACTATAACGAAAAGCCATCCTAAACGTTTTATAAAGTTGTATGGGAGTGCAAATTGTTAGCGTGCTATTTAAATCAGCATTTAAAAACACAATCCAAACTTTCAGACTAAACTGATGGTTGCTAAACCTATGTAATTAAGTTAAATGCCAGAAGGATGGGAGGCATCCCACCATCCTTGTTTTGATTCTCGTTCCCCTTGGACGCGGTTGGATATATTCTACTTTTCTCCTTTCAGACCTCGGAAGGGCCGGTAGGACGGGTGTCAAGAAGCGGACTCGGGCTTCTGTTACCTGTCTGGCTCTCCGGCACAACCCCAGCTAGTTTGTCTAGTATTTGGTTAAGCGCTGGTCCTTGCCTGACGTTGGCTTTATACAGTTTTATCAGCCTCTGTCCCACAGTACTTTCTGCTTGGAAACAAAATGGGTTTGTTACCCTACTGAAAAGTGGGGCGGCTCCTTTCTCATAGTAGCACAAAGCCTTCCTTTTCTGGTCCTCGTGTGTTTGAGATAGCAATTATAGAAGATGGCAATTGGCAGCTGAATTTATTAGCTTCTGCTTTGAAAACTAAAGCAAAAAACAGTGTTTGGTATTATTATAAGGCCTTTTTAGATAATAAAAACAGTGATGTTTCACACCAATGATCTGGACCGGTGATCAGGAGAACACTTTGCTCCTGACAAAGTTAATCATCAAACCTCCCCACGTGGCAGGTCACAGGCAGGAGCGTGTTCAACAGACTTCCTGCTCACACCCGTGCACGCAGGTAAAGCGGCATTAAGAGTGTGTTAAAGCCGTTTATGCTTTGGCATTCAAACTGGGAGCCTTTCCCTGTAAGGAGGGAGTGTGCTAAGAGAGCTTCTGTAAAGGCTTAGGCTATTAAGATAAAAAATATCAATCATCAGTAGCCTTTACAATATTTTTCATTACTTTTATAACTGTGAAGCAGGCATGGGTGGGGATCGTGGGTATTGTTTTTAATGCAAACCTTCCATCCGTAAGAGAATACAGTGTGTATTTTTTGGATGAAATTTTTCTAAGAAGTGCTGAGGCAAATGTTTTGGAAACCTAGAGCAATGATTATGGACAGTTGATTTGTGATGTTTACGACATCTTAATAGCGTATTTATAAAAACCGCCAACATTTCATTTCCTGCAGCCTGCCATCTATCGTGTATATTCTGTACAGTGCCCTTGCACAGTGCGTGCTTACCAAGCAGCTGCAACTTGTGAGACTCCCCACACTGAAGAGTTCACATTCAGGCCTTGACAGCGATAGCAAACTCTGGGATGCACGTCTAAATCGGTTAACTTCAGGATCCTCTCCCAGTCTCTCAGTGCACAAAGTCATTTTTTCCTTTTAATAACGTTATCGGGTGACACACACGATGTTATTTTTTGCAGCAAGGCATGCTGAGTACCAAAGGATGGGTTCTTTAATAAGCTGACCTCGCTAGTGGGTGCAGACTCTTGCATCACTACTTTGAGTAAAAGGCTTTTGCAAACAAAGCCTGTCACAGGTAATTACAGGAAAGGTCAGTTTGCCATCTTCCCTTCTGAGAGCAACATATGCTTAAACCACAAGAGCTACATTTAAAAGACGGTGTGTGATCTTTGGTCATTATTTCTGATGAGTAAGTGTCATGTCACTGGGTCACTGTTTTCTACGGGGGCTGGTGGCTTGGAAAAACCCATCTCACCTCATGTCATCAGCCCCCAGCTCCTAAGTTGGGCTTTTTAAGGTTTCTGCTCAAGTGGGCTTTCAACGGTGCTTTTGTGGCAGAGACCAAATGTTATCTGGGATGGGGCAGATGGCTTGCAAACACTTCTAACAAAGGATGAGTATTGAAGGTATATCAAGAAATGAAAGAGGTCAGATGATGAAGCACTTCCAGATTATGCTCAGTAAGCCTGAGAGGGGATGTATTATTTAAATTGGGGCTTCTGCATTTACCCATGGTAGTAGCGTGAAAGCTTGTGGTGGCGAAGGCAGCTTTGTCCTGAGTAAAGGGGAGGGATTGTCACACGCTAGTTGTGACAAAGCTGCCGTTGTGTGCAAGAACTTCAACTAGGCCGCTGCTGATGCTCCTGCAAGTGTCTGGTGATTGCGGCTTACTCCTGGGACCCAAAATAAACAGATCGATGTTCCTCTGTCTTCTCCAGGTTCTACGTGGAGGAGCCAGTCAGCGTCCTTTGACACCAAATCAGAACCAGCAGGGACAGCAGACTGATCCGCTGGTGGCTGCTGCAGCCGTCAATTCTGCCCTTGCTTTTGGACAAGGGCTGGCGGCAGGGATGCCAGGTAGGGGCTCCGTGGGATCTGCAACTTCTCCAGTGCCCGGGGAGATCTAAGAAAATTATATTGTCTCTGCGTGTTGTCATGTTTGCCTGGCATTCAGCAGTATTTTGGTTTTAATCTGGGTATAGAAGGCATTTGGGTATAGAAGGCATTTTCAAGAGGCTGTTAGATGTGAACCTATCCACCTATGCAGCATTTAAGTTAAACCAGGGTTTAGGTCTCTGTGTCACAGATGAAAACAAATGTTATCAACTGTATTGCTGTACGGGTGCATTAGTTGCGTACTGTAAAGAATTGATGGCTCCTATTGGAAATTGCTTTCAGATTTTTCTGTGCTAGCTTATGAGATCGTTATTTTAAAACCTCAGAGATCTCTTAGTCCCATTCATTAGCCTTGTCTTTCCATCCTTGCCAGGTGCTTGACTTCAACAGCATAAGGACTTCCCCTTTATAATTTCTTCCAGGCAAACATTAGTGGCTTAAAAACAGAAAAGAAAACGGATAAAAGGAAGCAGGGTTTTATTGTAATTTATAATTCTGGAAGAGAAGAGCTCCTGTATGAATTTTAGCTCTGATCCATGAGGCTGTGTGGTAGAAATGCTTTTGACGTTCAGTTATACAGAATATTATTGTAATTGCAAAGGGCAAACGTAAGTATTTTTTTGAATAATGTGGAGGTATGTCCTGCTGGTCAAACCAAAGAGAACAAGATTATTTTGGCCTCAGGTCTCTTCACTGGAAGTGTAACATGGTTGTTACACGGGGGGTTTTTTATAGCTTATGAAGAATGTTGCTGTATTAAGTTACAGAGTGAATTGTAACATGCATGTTTTCAAGTAATCTGCAGATTTCCTTAAATCTGCATTATTGTGGTTTTGGGGGTTATATTTGCAAAGCAAATACTCATGAAGAATATTCTTTGTGACCCCACCATGGAGAATGACTTCACTTTTTTCCTGAAAGTTTTAACTGTAAAATTATATAGCGAGGTACCTAAATAGCTATAGACTACTGCAAATCTGTTGCTTTGTGTATCACCAGCATATTTGATTTAGGAGTTTTTATTTATATATATTAAAGAATGCTTTGTGATACATACCTTCGAAAATACATAACTTTGAGTTCCATGTCTTGTTTGCATGTGTGTGTACACACTGAACAACTTCAGCATACAGTGGGAGAGTTGGAAGTGCAGCGTGTTCACCTATGTGAAAAGTCCCAGCACACGTCATACTTATAAGGGAAAAGAAATAGTGCTTTTGTATTTTAAGGCCTTTTTTTATCCATATAACTGAATTTACACGGAGGGCAATGCTAGTATAGTAGGTTCGGGGGGAAAAAAAAAAGTCTTCTCTACCTGAGAGTCTTACTAGTGTAAAGTCCTAGACTGTTAATATGGATTTTTTCTTTTTTTTTTTTCTTCAGGAGAAGCAGAGCTGTTGTTGCTTTTTCTTTTTTCATTCAGATTTTCCTTTAAAAATCCTATTGCACTGTACTCATCTGAAGACAATTGATCTGCCATGTGTTGCGCTGCTTGTTACCTTACCTGTGCACCTGTAATTTGCCTCTTCAGGTTACCCAGTGCTGGCTCCTGCTGCTTACTACGACCAAACAGGTGCTCTCGTGGTGAATGCAGGGGCCAGGAACGGCCTGGGGGCCCCCGTCCGTCTGGTAGCCCCCGCTCCAGTCATCATCAGCTCCTCCGCGGCGCAAGCAGGTGAGTCCCAGTCCCCAGCAAGTGAAAATCTGCTCTGTCCCCGGCGGAGGGTGGACCTGAAATCCTCTGGGCTCTGCTGGCAATGATGACACACTTGCCCTCACTGAGATCCGTCGCGGGGATTGTTGTTGAGAACATCCTCTGTGCTCACGGTGGGCTGAGCCTCCAGAACAGCCTCAGAGAGGTAGCGCCGCATAAACTCTATTATTTTGCAGAGTTTCATGACAGTTATTTAAATTTGTCTGCTGGCATCTAGTTTCCCACGTAATAAAAGGTTTTAGCCTGTGTAGAACTCCCAAATGATCACTTTGCGTAAAATGTTACACGCCTGGCCTTTGCCAGGAGTTGTTTTGGGTTTTATTAGGGTTCTTTGGGAGTTCAAGGCTTAAAAGGAATTTTTCAGCCAGAATTTGTGTGTGTAAGCAGTCTTTGCCAGTGCTAGTAACAGATTATGAAATGGGCCTTTTAATTGTTTGCTTGTAGCTCATGTTTATTTTGCTTTTTCTTTTACTTTGGAACTGGCTGAAAAACAAAAGTACTTGGTTTTGATGTTCTTAGCACTGCAGGATTGCGTTTTGTGCGCTAAAGGACAATTTTGCTTATTTCAAAACTTGAGTTTCTTAACTGAATATTGCTAAGTGTGTGGCTGTATTGATTTGAATCTTAGATCTTAGGAGAAAGGGAACATTTTTACGTGTTTGATCCATGTAGCTCTAATAATACAAACAGCAGTAATAATAACTAGGCATTGCTGGTATTCAGTGGCTCTGTGCAAGACTTGTGGAGCTCAGATATAAAGTAAAGAGACTTTATGTGGAGTTTGATGCGAAAGGGAGATTTTCATCTTGAGAGGAAAGAAAAAAATCTATAGTAAATAAAAGGAACCTGCTAAGTTTTAACTTCCAAAACTGCTACGAAAATGTATTTTCAGTCTGTGCTTCCAATTACTTTCTCTCTAGCGGTTGCAGCAGCTGCAGCTTCGGCCAACGGTGCAGCGGGCGGCCTGGCAGGGACGACAAACGGACCATTTCGCCCTCTAGGAACTCAGCAGCCCCAACCCCAGCCCCAGCAGCAGCCCACCAACAACCTGGCATCCAGCTCGTTTTACGGCAACAACTCTCTCAGCAGCAATTCCCAGAGCAGCTCGCTCTTTTCTCAGGGCTCTGCCCAGCCTGCCAACACTTCCCTGGGGTTCGGAAGCAGCAGCTCTCTCGGTGCCACGCTGGGGTCTGCGCTGGGAGGCTTTGGGACAGCAGGTAAGAACAGCAGCTTCTTTATGGGAAAGAAGGGGAGAAGCAGGTAGCTCCAAATGCAGCTAATAGGCTTGTGAGCCGCTGGAGCTGGCACTGGTGCCCCGAGCTGCTGAGCCCTCCTCTTCATCCATCTGAGGGTAAATGGAAATTTTCTTTTAGGGACTACTTTGGCTTTCAAAATCTGCAGCGCTTTCTGGTGAAACTTCTTTTAGTAGATGATATATTAGAAGTACCAAAGTAATTAATTTGTTTTGTAATACACATTATCAGTCATCCCCTTGTTGCTACGGATTAAGTTTTTAAACAGCTTTGAATTGCCTTGCCTTTATCTGCATGTGCTCGGTGGAGATACTGGACTAACAGGAATTGGCTCCGGAGTGGTATCCATCCATGTGCTAACTCTTACCTCAGAATAATGGCTAAGTAACTTTTTATGATTTTAAAAAAGCCGATCTGAGGTGGTTTCCATGTTTTATTCTGGGAATTGTTTCTGTCATACACCAAAAAAAGTCACTTACTGTGGTTGCAAGAAATGTTGCATACATGGTTTGGTTTGATTTGTTTGTTAGGCAGTTGGAGACAAAGATTTTTTTCAGAATAAAACCAAACCAGAAAGACGTCTGTGGGTTGGGTTTTTTTTCCTTAGGTTTGTTTTTTTGAAGTAGAACAATTGTTTTAATTACTGCTTAGTCTCAGAGGTAGTAATTATGTCCTGAACTTTCCTGCTTTCATCAGTGTGAAGGGCAAGTTAAAACATGCCTTTTGAACCTGCTCCATTAGAAAAACTGGGGGACATACTGTCACTTTATCAAATCACAGTTTTAAATAAAAGTTATTCTAAATATTTTTCTTAAATCCAGCCTGAGAATTTGAACCATCTCGGATTCAGGTAAACACAGCATTCGCTGCTTTCACTTAAGTTTATTTAACAAATTGAATTCAATTACTAGTTTGCTCAATGCCAAGATGCACAAAATTGTTTTACCTCAATCAATGAATAAAAATATGAGGCTGTTGCTTCTAGAACTTGTGTGCAGTCATGAAAAATGATTAGTTCATTACAGTTAACAATTTCACTATTTATTAAACAAGATTTTAATGCAAAATTGATTTTTTTCACTCAAGTTGACAGTGCATTTAAAGAGTTTGTATTTGACTATCAAGACAACTCTTCAAAAAAATGTTGGGTTTATGTATTAAATTGAATTCTGATTTCCATCTCAATAAAGCTTGGTGCAAACAGGAGCTGTTTTCTAATATAATGAAAGGTGAGCACAAGGATTTCAAGTAAATGTACACGAAGCTGTACATGCTCTTAAGTAAACATGAATAGATAAAATCTCATGTTGGATTTGTTTTAGCTCTAATGGCCAAAGAATAAATATGAGGCAATGCTTGTAGGGCGATCTAGTATCTTCTGTTAAACTAAGTGGTATGCTTAGGGGAAAAGAGCTTTGAAGTACACAAACCTTCTTCTGAAAGTTCAGAAATGAAACGTTAAGCGTTTGTCTCCAAAAGCCAACATGTTCGCTGTCGTTTCATTCTGTCGCTTCCTTTAGGTAGATTTTTATCATCTTGATCTTTCTGCGTGTAGATTTTTGGAGCTGCATTTCTCGATGTGTTCTATCGGTATAAAAACTACAAAACTATAAATGCAAAGACAGGATTCAAGCTAATTTTTAAAATCGAGGATTTCTGCTTGATCATTAGCGACGTGGTTTTAATTAATGCATTTCGTTTGGGCACATGCAACACCCTTAGGAAAACAACAGCCTGGTGCAATGAAGTTGTTAATAGGTGCCGTCGTACCGGCTCTCCAGCTATCCGTTTGTCTCAGGCAGCTTGTGGACATCACACGATTTTACTCTCTTCCTCGTTTCAGTTGCTAACTCCAACACGGGCAGTGGCTCCCGCCGAGACTCCCTTACAGGGAGCAGTGACCTGTACAAGAGGACATCCAGCAGTTTGACACCTATAGGACACAGTTTTTATAATGGCCTTGGGTTTTCCTCTTCTCCTGGACCTGTGGGAATGCCTCTGCCCAGCCAAGGACCTGGCCACTCTCAGACTCCACCACCTTCCTTATCTTCACATGGATCATCTTCAAGTTTAAACCTGGGTAAGAGCCACAGTGCTGCTGTCCCAGTACTGCAGGTTACTGCTCTGCTCTCCCTTGGTGCAGAGATGTGAACGCCCTGCTGCTGGGTAGGTGAGATACCTGCTGCTTAGTTGCTGCTTTCATTCCTGTGGCAGGGTCCCTGCTTTTGCAGAAGAAGTAGGTGAAACACTGAAGCAGGAGTTGTAGCACCTATGTTATGTGTTTGTCTCTTGCAGTAGTTCAGCTGTTAAACAGGAAGGTTTCTGTATTGCCTCCTTGTTTCCTCATCGCTAAATTATGGATAATGTTCCAAGTGTTTGAAAAACAAACTGTTTTTCTTGCACAGATCTCGGTAACAGCACCAATTGTTTATCCTTGAATAAAATAGATCTGTAGGGCTGATCTTTAAACTTGTCAAATGTTTTAAAATACCCATTAAGTTTTCAATGATAAATTAATGAGCTTAGAATACAATTTCTTCATTTAACCAAAATATGCAATGTCATCTGGAGCAGTACTTGGCTTTTAGCTGAGGATTTTGTTAAGTTTGCTTTTGAAAATTTCCGATCAATGTGGCCTTATCAAAAGCACATTAGTGTATAGGAGAGGCTTTCTTAATTTTGGTAAGATGCATTACTTTATGTAAGCTACATCTTCTGGAAGAGCTTCTAGTTGGCCCAGAGCTCTTACATGTAATGAAGTAAATCTTTAAAATAAATAAAGCAAATATTAAATAATAAAGCAATGCTCATCTGAACTTCCTGAAGTGTTCATTTCCAGGCCTCATAAACAAACAGGATAGGTTATTCATTGCATCTGCACCAGATAATTTAGTACTTGCTCAAAAAATCACTTTGTTTTGGTTCTGCCACATATCTGTCTGGATTTAACAAAACTTTTGGTTATCAGAATGGTTTTCCATGCATATATGCACTCATCAAATACTGTATTTATCATGTTTATTACATGCACGTGTGATAAATTTGATGGTGGCTAAAGCTTAGCATGGAATAGTAATAAATATGATTTTTTGAGATCAAGCGTAGATTTACCATCTTTCCTTGTTCAGAGCTTTAATAGAATTGGAAGAGGTTTTAGCTTTATTTATGCAGCTGTACAGTCCTTAAGCTGACAGTTAAATAGCTACAATAAATTAATGCTGAAGACTAACCAGATTCCAAATCTGGCACTAGAAAAAGTCTGTTGCCCCTGCAGGCAAACAAAAGAATGAATCTTAAAAACTGGATCAGAGAAAGGTTAATCTGTTTGAGAACAAACTCTGGAAAGAAAGAGGAGTTACCATTTACATAAATGGGTTGCGCCCCAGAGCAGTTAGCATGGGTCTTCCCATCTTGACAAAATATTCCACTCCTTGTAGCCAGGTTTCCTCCGTGGCTGACTTCATGTTTGGTAATGCTGCAAGAAAAACCTCATATAGCATAGCTCTGCATTTGTGTAGTTTTCACCTTGAAATCTGTAAAAGGTGATTTTATTTTTTTAAGTTTCTCTTTCACCTGCAATGGAAGAGAGTGTTAAATGTAGTTGTAGTTTCCTTTGGTTATAAAATAAGTTTTAATGCTATAAAAACAGCACAGGCATTGTTTTTCCTTGTAGGAAGCTTGAGGCTGACTCCTTTTCTATTTGGGAGTGATATCAGTAGTAGTTTGTGATAAAGAGGACGTGGAGTATTTCTAAATATCTAAAAATGAAAGGACATACGGGAACGCTCAAACGTGTTGTTTGCTAAAAGGGAAATTAGAGCAGCCTGGTTTGGAACCACGTCCTACCACTGTGTTATGTGGGGGGGGACAACCTGGGGGAGTCACTTCAAGTAACTTTCATTTCAGGGTTACTCAATGGCATAAGAAGATGGCATTAAATCTGACTTGCAATCAGCAAATCTATGGTTAAATGCAGTGTAAGTTGTGGGTTTGACTTTGTCATGTCTCATGGATGTGCAATTCGATCATTTGTTGCGTTGGTGTTGTATGTAAAGATTCAGCTCCGGCTCTTCTGGCTTTCTGAAAGCTCATAGCTGTGAAAAATGGTGTGTATTTATCAAGCTAGGTTTTTTTCTAGTGTTGTAAAGTGACCTTGTGAAATGTCTGGGCAATCACAAGTGCCTGAAATAACCACGCAGCCAGTTCTTACGGAAAGAACTACTGGAGGAGGAAGGCTGAGCTAAATACATCCTTTAAACTCAAAGGTGTATGCAACATACGCAACTGTGCATAGCTAGGACAAAGCAACTGTAAATAAATAGGCACTTCGGGTGCTAAAGCAGCAGGGGCCCTCTTCTTCCTCAGCATGGATCAAAATTATAGAATTATAAATTACTAAATACATTTTTTAAAAAATCATAAAATTTATTTTTGGCCAGGTTACACTTCACATTAGTTCATGTAGAGCCACAAGCCGTTTTTGTCGGCCCTTGTGTGTGTAGCTGGCATGGTCCCAATAGAAACACTTACCACGCTGCAGCCTGGGGCTGAATGTGTCCACCTCTGGGTTTTCCCAGTTTGGAATGGGGATCAGGGTTTGCAGCAGATAAGTAATTATTTTAATTTTATGATTTTTCTTGCAGGAGCTGCTTGGGAGAGAGCTGCCCCATACTGTAGTCAGCCTGTAATTTAAAAGGCAGGATCGGTGTGAGGAAGCTGATACACGCATGTGGGAATTTAATTTATTAGAGGGTCTTTGGGAAAACTGGCTGGGGAGTTGATAACCAGTTAGCTGTGATCGACTGGGAGGCCTGTAGGGCTGCATCTCCCTGGGCGGCTGGTGGCACACCCTGGCACTGGGCTGCATGGGGTGACAGGTTGGGGCAGTGACACTGGGGTGTCTCGGGGGCTGCTGGCTCCTGCCCTTCCCAGCCCCGGGGAGGCAGCATGGGGTCCCCTTGGCTGGTGCCTCTGTGCTGAGCCCTCCGTAGGGGAGAGCAGCAAGGACGCCTTCTCTGCCTGCTTTCTCACAGAGCCATGTCTTCATCTTCCTTTTTTTCCCATTGTTCTGACATTTCTCACTCCTGCGTTGCAGAGCAATTTGAGGGTTTTATAAAAGTACCCTGGAAGCTTGTTTAAGAAGTGATTTGTTTTCAGACAGCAGCCTTTGTGTTTCTTCCCCTGTGTTTTTGTTTTGACTCATCCTTTCATTGTCCTTTTCTTTCCCTGAAATCAGTAATTCTTTCAGGTTAGGGTCTGTCTCAAGTGTCCCAGCACATACTGAGAGGATGACGACTTACCGTTTCAAAATATGAAACGCTCGGTTGTTACGGCTGCGGTGTGAGTCTGAGTAACATGCACGCCTTGGAGTCTCCAGGATCGAGTCTGTGCACTTTGTCCTTCTCAGATACAGATTTTTCCTGACATATCCCAGACACTTTTAAGCAAATATGGTTGATAAGTTCAGAAACAGCACCACACCACAGCTGTCCCTTCTGTACAACCTTTGTGTAGTGCATACAGCACTGGTTTGCTGTCATGTGGGTGCCAAGTGCTTTGCACGGGCAGCGTAGTGTTAGCATGATAGGATGTCTCCACAAGGTTTGCAGACCCCCTTTTGAAGTTTGTTGTGGCTGAGGACGCAGGAGAAACGATCAGTGCCAACATCTTGCAGGAGTCCTATCCCTTCTTTGGGGTTTTTGCCCCTTTATTCTACCCTAGCATCCCTAAGAGCTTCGGGAGCTTCCAGCCTCCATGTGCGGCTCTTGAACAAAGAGCTGTTTCATTGTAGTTATCGGTAAGATCTGACTGAAGTCTGGGATCTGGCAAAGTCACTGTATTCCCAGCCACACATTGGCATAAAGGAGCTTGAGGTGCTCCAAGGTTTCTTGCCTTTGGTGGTTGACAGGTGGGTTTCAGAAGCGCTTGCTTGATTTAGGAAACCTGTCCCCCACAGAGTCTCTTAATTCCCAGTACGATGTTGAACATCATGGGGAGACCTGCAGTCAGCATCTCCATCAGAAGAGAGAGGGACAGGTGGAAAACTGGAGTAATTCATGGTTTATTTTGAATCTCCAAAAAGATCAGAAGGTTTTTCTCAGAAAACCTCTGGCAGAGAAGACTTTGTACAAACTGTGCTTTCCCTCTTAACTAAGGGATAAGGCATAGGTGATAACTGTGTGAGTGCTAAACCCTTTCCTCTTACAGCCATTTGCAGATGATCAGGAACTAGTTTTCCACTTCAGCGCATTAGTGCTATGACTCTTACTTGCTCCAGGCTTTCAAAAAACAAGTGGTAATTCTGAGCTCTTTGAATGCCATGGAAAATGTCAGTAAGCCATTGCTCAGCTTGTTGCTGTTGGGTTTCCTTTACCTGAGAGGTGATCTACTGTTCCTTTAAATATCCTGGTCCTTCCAGCAGTGAGGAATATCACTTGGTCACTTTTCGGAGTTCTTGCTCAATTAAGAAGTCAGGTAGATAGAGAAGATGATGGCCACGCCATTGGCAAGGCAGCATAAGAAAGAGATGTGAACAAGAAGCTCTCGAGTCTCCTTCTCCTTGAGGTTTGGCACCAGCTCTGGAGAAGTCAGAACACGTTTGCCCAGCTCAGAGACACGGGAACTTAATTAGGCCTTTATCAGATACTTAATTCTCATACAGTGTTTCCTGCACGGGAGCTTCCTTTAGGCGTTGATGGCAGAGGAGTGCAGTTCACTCAGCTCTTTTTTTTTTTTTTTTTATTTAATATTTTTATTTCAGACGCTGTCATGTGCACGGCTGCCAGGAGAAGGTCTGTTCTCTTTGCAGACAGCCCTACCGATGTTTGCCTTGAAGATCTTCCTCCTTTGCAGAGCCTTTTTGTGGCTGCTTTTTTTCAGGTGGTTTGCCCTCGCTGCCCCACGTTGGCCTTTCAGGTGGCAGGTTCCCATGCGATAAGAACATTTTTCTTGGGAGGACTTTGTCCCACCCAGGAAAAACCGTAGTCGCTCAAGGCATCTTGCGGTCTTTGACCAGCAGAGGGATCCCGAGCCCTGCAAGAAAGGGAAGAGTCCTCTGCCATAGCTCTGAAGCAAATTTCGAAAAATTACAGGCAAGGTTTAAGTTGGTTCCTATCAATGCTTGCAGTTTGCTAACTGTATGATAAAGCATTACCTATTCCCCATACCTGTTACTGGGTAACTCAGCAGCTGTCTTAATGTGGATGAAAATCTTTAGGGCATTTGTGAAAGCACAGGATTTTTTGAAGAATTTATTTGTTGTTTTTAATTTATTGTTATTTACCCGTATTTAATAGTGATTTGGTTTTTATATCCAAAATTTTTGTACTTGCTTCTTGCTGCCTTTTTCTTATCTAATTTTTTCTTAATTCTGTCCCCACCATCAGTATGCTGCTTTTAAATCAGTCCTTTGCACGGCAGCAGGATAGGTGGGAAAAAAACTGAGGATGGAGGATAAGGTAATTATAAACAGCAAGTTAGCAAGTGGTGGAATTGACAATTTGTCTGTTTTAGACAGTTTTGACACAGAGTGAGGAACAGAATTGTTACAGTCTGTTCTATGCTGAGTCTGTAGCTGATCCTAACAATACAATGGTGCCATGCTAAGGAACTACACTTGAACATGTCCCCATCTAAATTATTTTGGGGGCAGCTCGCTTAGCTTAGTTGAGAATACCTCCTAGTTGAACCATGTCGGAAACCCATCTCGATGCAAAAGGAGTAATTAGAAGTAAAATGGCATGCACAGGTTGTAAATTAATCCCTCAGCCACTTTATTTCATCTTGTGAAATACCCTTGTTTTGATGACTTGCAGGAGGGCTCACGAATGGGAGTGGCCGTTACATCTCTGCTGCTCCGGGGGCTGAAGCCAAGTACCGCAGGGGCAGCAGTGACTCCACGCTCTTCAGGCCCAAAAAAAACTCGCTTGCGCTATGGGATGTCTGATGTGATGCCCTCTGGCCGAAGCAGGCTGCTTGAAGACTTTCGCAACAACCGGTACCCTAATTTACAGCTGAGGGAGATTGCTGGTCACATCATGGAATTCTCCCAAGATCAGCATGGATCCAGGTGGGATTAAAAACCTTGCGCTATAGGAAGATTTTTGGGACAGCTGCAGTTTGAGTTAGCGTCGTTTGCAATTTGTATCATGTCCTGAAGCAAAGAGGCAGAACAGGGAAAAGGAGGTGTGAAAAGCCAAGTAGCGTAACATTCTGACCCTTCTTTTTAAAGATTGTTTGGGTACAAATGCTGATAGCAGGAGTCCCTTCTCTAAAGTGGAGCTTGCTTGTTTCGTAATTTCCTTCCTAGTCCCACTGGCATAGCTTAACTCATTTTAAAGAGCTGCCTGGATGCAGGACCTTGCTGTATTATTCTATTGAGATCTGCTTTGCTTGGAATGAGGAGATTTTTGGGGTACCGACAATGACGTGTGGCCACGGACCTCGTGGCTGCGACCACCCGAGGTTTCAGATAGCTGCATAGGGCAACTGTGTTTTAAAGATTTGTGTTTTGTAAGAGCTCAGTGTATGAAGCTTTTGAATGGGTTTGTGTTAATCAGTGCATTGCGGGCATATGTGCCAGTGGCATCACACCAGCCCTATTTTTCAGGTTTATTCAGCTGAAACTGGAGCGTGCTACCCCAGCAGAACGTCAGCTTGTGTTCAACGAGATCCTCCAGGCAGCTTATCAGTTGATGGTCGATGTATTTGGAAATTATGTCATCCAGAAGTTCTTTGAAGTAAGTCTGCATTCCCCTGCAACTCTTACTCAGATGCCTGCTGTCCTGAGGTATTGGATAAGCTCGTAGAAACCCTGCTATTTGGCTAAAACAATGGATACATCAACACTGATGTCATCTCCTCCCCACAGGCTGCTGCATCATTCCTGTTGGGGTGACGGAGGTGTGGGACTCATAAAGATTCATCTGAAAAGTAACACTTTGCTTTGAGATGCAAAAGGTGTAGGAATAAACAGCAACATACCCAGGAGACATAGGTCCAACAAGACTTTTCAAGGATGCTGTGCTGAGCTGTCAGTACTCATGTATTTAGGAACAAAAGACACTTTTCCAGTGAAAGTGTTGTGTTTTCATATCAGGACGTTGGGCAGACGCCCGTTTCTCCTTCTTGAAACTGGTGTGTTCGTTCTCCACCAAGCCTTGGTGGTTCTTTTATCCAGTAATTTTATAGCAATCCTGTCAAGGGTTAGTGAACTGGCGCATGTCACCCTGGTGGCTCCAGCACCTTTGACTCTGGAGTTTGTTTCACGTGTGTCAGGCATGTGTGACAGACACAGAGCAGACGTCTGGCTTGTGCCTGTTCACATCCATTGAGATGTGGTTGGTATTTTCTTTCTTTTCAGTAGGCACAGTGTTTCTTCTTTAACACTTCGGCATGACAGCGTGGGAGGGCTGCTGTGCCGCTTGGCCACATGAGGTTTTTGTGCTTGTAGTGATTGGTTTTCATCTTCCCAGTTTGGCAGTCTGGAACAGAAGTTAGCCTTGGCAGAACGTATCCGTGGGCATGTTCTGTCCCTGGCTCTGCAGATGTACGGCTGTAGGGTGATCCAGAAGGCCCTTGAGTTTATTCCCCCAGACCAGCAGGTAATTGTAAGTTTCAATTTTAACTTTCTTCTTGATGTTTAACGTTCCTTGCCGTTTGGTGACCTGAACTGCGACCTTCTGTTCCTCTTGTGGCTGGTGTTCTTTTGGTTTGGTTTATGGCATGTTTGTTACGTTTTATGTGCATGATAAATTTGTGACACCGTTCTTGGGTCTCATTGTTATCTCCGTGTTCCACTTAACTGGTAATGGTGTTGGTTCTCTGTTAACTCCCTGAAATCAGATGAAGTATGTAGGGGAAACTGAGAATGATAGTGAATTAGAAGATACTTTTAAATCCCTTGAGGGAAGCAGTGCCAGAGTTTTGCCTTCAATATTCGCTGAGATATCACTGCTTTGATATGTGGGTCAATACTCTGCTTTCCTGCAGTGAGATGTACGAGGAGCTCCTAGTTCCTGTCGAGCCAGGCCTGGCATTGGAGAGATGTGGATGATAGCCAGAGTCCCGCTCAAAGCTCATTAATAAAGGAATTCCTCTAGGGTTTTATGAACAATGAATTAAGATGAAAAATACGCTAGGCAAGCTAGCTAATAAAGGTGTTAGCAATTGTAATACAAGAATCTCAATGTAGGTTATTAAATTAAAAAACTGAAGCAGGCTTTAGGAATGCACGTTCCCTTTGGGTCGAGCCTGGGCTAAGCTGCTGACACACTTGTCAGCAGGGCGGTGGGTGATGGCCCAAACTCTGGCATTTCTGGTCCGAGGATTTACTGATTGTCTTCTTCCAGAATGGTGTTTTAGAGTACGCTGTACTCCTGAAATGCCTGGTTTTGTGTCAGTTGCAGACCTGAACTCGTCCAATTTTGTAGTGTCATTAAATTCCCCAAAACTATCATTCTCTGTTTTCCGATTGTGAATCTTTTAGCCTCTGTGTGTGTTACTTTAGTCATATCTAAACCTTATCTTCTTGGTTTCCTTAATTATCATACAATATTACCTTGCCTATGTAAAATACTAGCAAGTTCTTATCCCAGTGCTGACCCCATTTTAGTGACATATGAAGCTGATACCTGAAAAGTTTGTGAAGTTTGGACATTTTAGATTTCTTTCTCTTTCAGGGGAGCAGAGGAGGGAATGGGGGATGCACAGTAAAGTTGTGTATAAGTAAAATTTCTTAAATTTGGATACTTAACTTGTAAGAGGACACTCATGTTTAATGAAATGAGTGCTTCATCTTCATTTCCTAATAGTATTTTTCTTGGTGGTTTCTGTAGCACAGCAGGCTTCATCTCAGCACTTGGCCACTGGAAAACTTCCAGTTTGAAATACATCAGTGCATCCTTCATACCTTTCGTATTCTTGACCAGGTTTAGCAGTGAAAACTTTGCATTTATCAGCCGTGAATCCTGGTGGTGCTTTCTGTTTGTCTTTCTCTCCTCCTAATAGAATGAGATGGTACGGGAGTTGGATGGCCATGTCCTGAAGTGCGTGAAAGACCAGAATGGTAATCATGTGGTGCAGAAGTGTATTGAGTGTGTGCAGCCTCAGTCCCTGCAGTTTATCATTGATGCGTTTAAGGGACAGGTGAGTCCTTAACCAAGATACTGACTCTTATTCTTTGTATTCTTTTATGTTGCTTTGAATAGCATGATAGTGGCTGTAACTTGTTCAAATATTTTGAATTTTAGCAAGCATCAGTTGAAAGGTTTCTGCAGCAACATGAGGGAGCCTAGAAACTCTTTGGTCATGTCTCTGTTACCATTTTTGTGCAGGTATATCACAGTGAAGCATCCTTGCAAAAATCTGTTTTACTGGAACATCAAGTATTTTTTGACTGATGGAGGGGAAAGCAAGTCTCATTAATCCATCCTCATAGTAAAGGTGGTGAGCAGAGTTTTGTGATGGATATAGTAAAGTTTCATTATGATCCTCTCTGTGAGGATGGCTTAGAGGACTGCTGTTTCCCAAGGGTCTTGGACCAGGAGAAAAACATGAGTTTCATCTAGAAAAGGGCAGTTATTTGTCCTTCATTCTCCCATTTTTTTTCTTGTA
Organism: Fulmarus glacialis; assembly: GCF_000690835.1. Classification (NCBI taxonomy): domain Eukaryota; kingdom Metazoa; phylum Chordata; class Aves; order Procellariiformes; family Procellariidae; genus Fulmarus; species Fulmarus glacialis. The sequence continues at coordinate 66,491 of NW_009229488.1, forward strand.
TTCTCTCCTGAATTGATGTGCTGGATATTAATTGTGTAGCTGGCTTTATTCTGCCTGTAGTCAGCTTGTCTTCTATTACAAAAGCACTGGTTTGGGCGTTTCCAACTTCAACTTAATTAGCTTTGGAGGGAGACTTTGAAGTATTGAGGGTTTTGCCACAGGGATGTGAGGATAGCCCGGGGTTATTATAGCAGGAACCAGGCTTTATTAGTTTGGCTGTTCCTGGAACAGCTGTGAAAGTGGGGACTTGCTTGGCTATGTCAAAACAAGCAGGATTCTAGCTGGAAACTTGCTCAGCAGATTTCCTGGTTAGAATTTAACTTTGGACCTTCCACTGGGGAGTTGGGCGAGGCAGAAATACCTCTGGGAACTTGCTTGATGGCATTGACATTTCTTTGACCAGCTGTCCCAGTTTCATCTGAACTTTCATATGAAAGATTAAACTTCTCACCTCAAGCCTGTTTTTCTGCAGTTAATTGCACTTCAAGTCCTGTTTTCCTGCACAGTTTACTCAATTGTTATTAAAAATGTGTAGACTGTCAATTTAACTTCAGTGCTTAGATTTGCTACTTTTGTTAATTTTGAGAAACCAAATAGGACTTTGTGCTTTAGACAGAAAACTGTGCAGCAATAATAAAATCTGTCATGTTCTTACCAACAGATGTGGTAATCCGTTAGAAATTAGAGAAAGAAGGTTCTTTGTTGTCACTTCTCCTAAGCGCAGTTAAGGATTTTAAACAAATCCAAATAGTTGAGGAAAATCCTTTGCTGAGCATGTTTAACCTTTCTGGTTCATACCATTTCTTACACAGCTTAAAATACGTAGCTGGCAAACGTAGCTGGATTTATTCTTCTGTAACAGTGTTTTAACACAGCTTCTGATAATGCTTGGCTGTCCTAGTGCTCTTTTTATTAATCAAGAGGCTTTACCGTTTCTTTTCCTGTTCCATGAATGGGGAGGCTGAAGCTGAAGGTAGGGATGTGATGTGCCTGCGATCACCCAGTTAGTCCTGTGGCAGTGGGGAACAGATGTTTCCAGTTTCAGTTTATGCTATCTGGAGCTGCAGTGCTGCAAGCTGGCATTACCTACCATGCCTGGGAAAAACCACCATGTGTTCATTTAATTCCGAAAGGTTTCTAGGATTGACAAAGACTAACAGATGTGTTGCTGCCTGTGCTTGCCTGTCTTTGTTGAACGCAGGTTTTTGCGTTGTCTACACATCCATATGGCTGTCGTGTGATCCAGAGGATCCTTGAGCACTGTCTTCCTGAGCAGACCCTTCCCATCTTGGAGGAACTTCACCAACACACCGAGCAGCTTGTTCAGGTCAGTGTGGGAAGGGGGAATGTGGGTGCTGTGAGATGTTTCTCGGTTACTGCTTTGTATTAGGAAAACTCCTGGCAGCCTATTTGGGACTGCAGCTGTAGTGCTGCTGGGGTCGTCTGAACACAGGGACTCTGTTCCTGAGGAGGAATGGGAAGGAACATGGCAGACAAGAAATGCATCACCACCAATTGTTTTGGCTATGTGCAACCATCCAGCAGGTATCAAAGTTGTAGTTACTTTCCTTTTTGAAAAGGATCTTAAGTATTGAGTGGGTGCGTGTCCTAATGCTTCACTCTAGAAGTTACAGTGCAAGTAAGATCTTAAAGGAGTTGATGCGAAGAGCTGATTGCTTCTAGGAAAAGAAAATGCCAAGTAATTGGGGTTCTTAAAATGTGTTGGTTTTATGCACACCCCCTTCCTGGCTGCCTTTCCTCTTCCTTGCAATCCTTCTGAGAACTTGTTTTTCTAGGATTCTGGTGTTGGGGCACGATGGATATAACAGCAAATGAACCCTGCCCTGTATGCTCATTTATTTAGCACATGGAAGGTGGGAAGAGGTTGGGCATGGAGGTGAGGCAACGGGTCATGCCTCTGGTATTGTGAACGGGGAAAATATGTATCTTGTGATCTGAATATACACACATTCAGAATATGAACGTGCGTAAGGACAGTCTCCCATAGCTAGAACCATGGTGCAGCCCTCCAGGATGTGTGATTTGGTATGTTTGAACCTGCAGAAAGCAAAGAAACTTGAAATAAGCAGAGTATTGACATTTCATGTTCAAGGAAATTGTTTTGAGTTTTATAATTGGTACAAAGATGTAGTATTTTATCTCCTGGTAAAACGCTAGAATGCACATTTTTGTAGAAGTAGAAAGTATTTACATGATTTATACAGTAGATATTTTAATTAGTGTTTAGTTCAAGTTTGTAAGTCTTAATGCGCATTGGGAACTAGTTTGATGTTAATGGTTCCTGTCCACGTTTTGTCACACACTTCTGCTGTCTCTCAAACAGGATCAGTATGGGAACTATGTTATCCAGCATGTACTAGAACATGGTCGGCCTGAGGATAAGAGCAAGATTGTAGCAGAAATTAGAGGCAACGTGCTCGTGTTGAGTCAACATAAATTTGCTAGGTATGAATTTGTTCCTTAAAGTCTCCATGCCCCGTGGGAGCATGGACACATGCTAGAGTTGCAGAAGAGTTAGGGGTGGGGTGTAGGTAGGTGAAGGGAGCTGAAAATAACTTTTTGCTTAACACCAGAATGCTATTTATAACTGCTTGTAAACTGGGATGAGTGACTGGCAAGGTAAGTTTTACTTGTAATGAGGGAGGATGAAGATGTGGAAGAGTAGCTCTAATCCAACTTCCTGAGCTTGACCAAGAGTTCTTGTGTGTGTTTGGTTTTTTTTGTTTTGTTTTGGTGTTTTTTAAGTGGTCACTATCCCTTGGATAGTAACATGCCATAAGAGCATTTCACTGCCTCTGGGATGCTGTGTCAAGCCACAAGGGAGCTTGGGAAATCAATGTAGCAACAATTCTTTTTCATCCCACTTTTCACAAAAGAATCTGTGCTTTTTATATGTTAAGTCTTGCAGTCCTTTTTGGGACACATGCATAATGATACCCTGTTAGGGAATCTGCAGCAGTCTGAGGTTGTTAGTCCAGATGCTACAGAGCTACACACGGGTGGAAGCAAAATCCAGGTACCTTAGTGGATGTCAAGATGAAGTAATACTTCCCACATTTGTAAATTCCTTTTGTGTGTGTTTCTAGCCATTTGAACATGAAGGCTGAGCTCTTCAAAGGCTCAATGTTCTCACTTTTTTATGATTAGTAAAATAGTGCTTTAATATTTACGGACAAAAGGGAAGTGTAACATTAACAAGAACTAGAAGAGCATGGTCTTAATGTTGTTATTTCAGGTTCTGCCTCCCTGACTTGCCTTGCTCTTTTTTTCTAAACTTCCTTCCAGATGGAGCGTTAATTAGTGTAGGATGTCCCCTGAGCTGAGCACTAGTTGTGGCAAACCACTTGGTGATTTTATGATTCAGTCAGGGATGCAGAAGATAAGACTAGCAAAACTCTCTGCCCCCTTTCATCTATCCTATTTAACTTGGCTCTCTGGAGAGCAGAGACTAATCATCTAATATATTCAGGAATTTTGGAAGTTCTCTGCCTTTGCTAAGATCTTTCGTTCCTGAATAAGCATTTCCCTGTTGTTCTAACCTTGGACCTCTGTTCCCGTCGAGCTCCAGTACTGAGAAAACCAAACAAAGAACAACTCATCTGCTTCTCTAATGGGCACGCTATGAGAACAGATGCTGATCTCAAATACAGCATCATTGTAGAGTTGCACAAATTTGGGTGACATAAAACCTGAACTGGTCCTTTACCCAAATTCCCACTCAGATCCCAAGTTCCTTGGACTGGTCTTCTGTTTCACATTGCTGAACTTCTGTGCCAGCACATATGTCTCTTACAAACGGTCTGCCCTTGCTAGAAGCATAAGAGGTCCGTTTGGGATTGAATGAAAAGCCCAGCAGAGAAGTTGCGTGCTCACAGATTTGTCCTTCTTTTATTGTTACAGCAACGTGGTGGAGAAATGCGTTACTCATGCCTCCCGTACAGAGCGTGCCATGTTGATCGATGAGGTGTGCACTATGAATGATGGCCCTCACAGTGCCTTATACACCATGATGAAAGATCAGTACGCCAACTACGTGGTACAGAAGATGATCGATGTGGCAGAACCAGCTCAGCGGAAGATTGTCATGCACAAGGTAAGCAGCTGCCGTCAATTGATAAGGATGTAAGGCTTGTCACTGCTACACTGGTTGCGGAGAGAAAATAAGGCTGAGATGATTGCTTTTGCCATTAGAATTTCCTAACAACGGAGGTATTTCAAAGTTGCGTATTTCAGTAGTAGCTGAAATATGAAAATGTGAAATAATGAGATGCCATTTGGACTTAAAACTAGCTGGTTGCTTCTAGCAATCTCTTCTGACCCAGTAACCTAGTTCTGCACTCGTGGCATAGCAAAAGCTGCTAAAAACCGCCCAGACTTACTGCAGCAGCACCATCGGGTTGGTGCCTCGCGAGGGACCCTCTGAAGGTCTGGCGATGACGACACACTTGCCCTCACTGAGAACAGCGTTCGCTGATGAGAGCAGTTTTACACGCTCAGTGGAGCCGAGCCAGACCTCGACACGCCTGAAGCCCGAGCGTGGACCTGCTGGTTGCGTTTCTGAGGGCTGCGGGCGCTGCCTTGTCACTTCACGTCCCTGCTTTACAGCCCCGGTCAGGACAGTCAGGCTGGCTGGTAACAGCACGCTAACGGGGCGCGTTGCTGTAGCGTCTGAGCCTGGAGCCATTAATCAAATTCTCTATTTCTCGGTTTTGAATACGGTTTTGATGAGAGACTTCCACGGTTTACCATTATGCTGCAGTGTTTGAATGCGTAACAGTTTCAAGACTTAATATTTGTCAAAAATGAAGACGTTTTGGAATTAAATATGCATTGCTGCTAGTCCTACCTCGCAAGGCTATATGCCTACTGCCCCAAGGGCAGGAATCTCTCAAAATCAGGTGATGTCTTCATTTTCCTGCTTTTAAAGGTCACATTTGCGGGTCCTTATAATTGTAATGAATGGAAAAAAATATGTTTTTAAATATGTAATGGAACTGAGATTATTTTCTTCAGTCATGTGTTTTAGGGTCTGTTACTTCGTGAAAAATACCAGCTACAGCTAGACCTCTTACTCGAAATAAAATACTGACTAACACTGGCTTGGAAAACTCCATGTTTATTTATTTTTAAGAGGAACTGTGAAGAGTGTCAGGTATTCAAATCCCAATGAAATCAAGTGTATTTAAGAATCCTTGAGTAGAACGGACGGAGTGATTTTTCTGTAAGAAGAAGTAGGTATTACCTATGTAAGGGAGCTGATTTTTACCTAAACAAGGCAGTTGATCAGTATATAAACAACATACATGCAGCTGAAATAATCTTCTGGGAGGTTAATTCTTAGGTTTAGGAATCATTCAGATAGTTCGTTTAAACCAAAATCTGTACTAGTCCAAAAGAAATGATAAAGATAATTAAATAAAAGTGTATGGCAAGGAATATACGCAGTTTAACTGTAGCAGAATGACCTGTAGCTTTGCTAATCTATATATGGAGATATATATATTAAAATATATATATACACACGAATGATCTCTACTGACATGTTCTTCTTCCTGTCAAGCAAAGTCTTTTGAATAAAATGCTAATTAGGTTATCAGTGTGGTTGTCAAAAATAGAACTGGGATGACAGGTAAATAGGACTGACTGAATATGAAGATTTCAGCTACATTATCAAGCTGAATGAAAGCCTGGGAAAATTGAGTGTATTGACTGTTGCTTTTGGATTGTGAAAATTGCTATTAGTACAAACAAGCAGTTTGTGTTACTGTTAAAGACAGCACTTTTATTTAAAAAAAAAATATTGAAAAGTAATTTTAACAGTCAGTTCTGTCAGTAAAAAAAAAAGAGTCTTAGAAATGAAGACGAACGAAGAAGGAACTGTTGGACCTGGGGAGCTTTTCCTCTCCTTAACCTCAGAGCAGCAGTCAGACCTTCTTGGAAATGGGATGTGGGGAGGGCCAAGGCATCAATTTATGATGATTACACGATGGGTCCTTGAACTGAAATAGGAATTTAAGCGGTTAGAGGCTGAGCTGATGAAATAGGATGAATTTGGGATGGATTTCCCATGGGAGTTTTACAGTCAGTCCTGGCTCAGGCAAGTCACGGTGATGTATCTACCCGAGGAGCAGGGAGTGCTGTACATCATGTTCTGGCTATTTTCTCGTTCTGTCTGCAGCTTCCACCGTAGAGTAAAAAGTCCATTGTAATTGTGTTATTGAAGGAGCGTGCTGGTGGTGTGGGATATTTCTCATCTAGTAATGAAAATGAATTGCTCTTATGTCTCCTTCCTCTGAAACTGTCCAAGAGAACTTCAGCATCATAATGATGTTACTACAACAAAAACAGCTTTCCTTGCTTGGGTGCTCTGGCAGTAAAGGTGGTTTTACTCTGGCTACAGCCATTAGAGTGGCGTTGGAAGTGACTTTTACTGTGAAGTAGTGTGAGCGGGGGAAATTTGCTTCCACAGACCTCTGCTTAAAATAAATATTGTAATTGTCAGGTTCAGAAATTAAACTGCTGTTTAGCCCAAGAACACTGCATGCCTCTCCCACTAGCTCTTTCAAATAGGCTGCTGAAATTCATACCAGCAACTCTTCCAGGCTTTTAGCAGGTTTTTGAAGTTTAGTCTGTAGCCTGGAAGGAGGCAGAAGACCCTGCTCGTGTTCAGGAAAAGCTGCTCAGCCCCACTAGACCCTTTGATGCCTTTTCTGCCTTAGTGTGCTTGCCCCCGGGCTGGGGGCAGGGTGTCAGGGCACCCTTGGGAAGCTCGAGCACCCAGGGGTTGTCTTTCCAGGCTCCTCTCTTGGGACAAAGCCTTGTATTCATCCACACGCTGGGATACAACTGGATTCCAGTAATACGGCTCAAGACGATGCCACCTGCTTGACCAGAAGTTCCTCCTAAAAATAACATCAGCGAGTTGTGGAACATTAACTTGATTCACAGTAATTGAGGTGATTACAGCAAATGGCACTTTAATATTTCAGGCATTTTTGTGGTCTTCTGGTCTTCTGCTGGTGGCTGGCACTCTGACCGTACGGTACCTGGAGCTCGTCGTAATTCCAGTTCCTAAGCTTCACTCGCTCTTCTTTTATCTCCTAGATCCGGCCTCACATCGCTACCCTGCGTAAATACACCTACGGCAAACACATTTTGGCCAAGCTGGAGAAATACTACATGAAGAACGGGGTGGATCTAGGGCCCATTTGTGGACCACCGAACGGTATCATTTGAAGCAGCGAACTGGGGAGGAGCTCACTGGCCATCCGGCATCTACAACCAGCAACCGACGATATTCCAATATACAGTTCGAACGTATTTTATGGTTGCTAAACTGCTAAAAAAAGAAAAAAGAAAAGCCTTTGTAAATTTCTTTAATTTTATTATGCATAACATGTACTAATTATTTTTTTTAATTAACTAATTGCCCTGCTGTTTTACTGGTGTATAGAATACTTGTACATAGGTATCAAATGTACATGGAAGGCCACATTTTTGTTCACTGTTGTATCTATATTCCAAATGTGGAAACTTTCAGGGTGGTTGGTTTGAAGAAAACAAACAAAAAAACCCGTTTTTAATTCATCTGCCTTGCAGGCAACTTTTTTGCAAATACCTGTTTTTTCTCCTTTTAGTCAAAAGTCAGCAAGAAGTTTGAATTTTAGTTAAATGGCACAAATGACGCATTTAACGCTGTTTATAAATAAAAAAAAATTCAACTTGCTAAAGCTTCAGTTTAAAAAAAGAATTAAGTTTTTGAAACTTTTTAATTGCTTTTTTTTTTTTTTGAGTATAACATGCTAAAGGAGGTAGCTTAGCTGTCGTTTTTGGGAAGAAAACGTACACACCCAGAAAGTTTTTAAAGCGAGGGGGTGGGGGGCGGGTGTACTTGTTTACTGCCTACTCAGTTTGTTCTGTTAACATTGAGAGACACAATTTGATTATTTAGCATGAGGAAAAAAAAAATCCAACTCGGCTTTGGTCTTGCTTCTATAAATATATAGTGTATACTTGGTGTAGACTTTACATATATAAAAATTTGTAGTATTTTCTTGTTTTGATGTCTGATCTGTATCTATAATGTACCCTAGTAGTGGAACATACTTCTGACTGTACAATTGTACATTTGTAAACCTCTGTAATGTAAATGTGGAGAAGTTTGAATCGACATAAACCCGTTTTTTGGTAAGAAAAAAGAATTAGCAAAACCTGTGCATTTCAGTGTATATTCACACCTTTTATGGTCGTAGCATATAGTGTTGTATATTGTAAATTGTAATTTCAACCAGAAGTAAATTTTTTCTTTTGAAGGAAATGTTCTCTTTATACAGCCTAGTTAATGTTTAAAAAGAAAAATAAATGCTTGGTTTTATTTGTCACCTAGTTGAACAGTAGCGATCCTTTCTAAATGTTATACAAAAATGATTCAGTTCAAAATAGTGTTTTTTTGAATCTTAAAAAGTAATGTTTTGCTTATTTTGTGACAGTAAGAAACAAAAAGTGCAAAAGTACAGAATCCCCTAGTTTTCCTTACAATCAGAGTCCCTTTTCACCTTGTAAAGTGTGAATCACCTTCCCTTTTTGTACAGAAGATGAACTGTATTTTGCATTTTGTCTACTTGTAAGTGAATGTAACATACTGTCAATTTTCCTTGTTTGAATATAGAATTGTAACACTACACGGTGTACATTTACAGAGCCTTGTGTATATTTCCAATGAACTTTTTTGCAAGCACACTTGTAACCATATGTGTATAATTAACAAACCTGTGTATGCTTATGCCTGGGCGACTATTTTTTGTAACTCTTGTGTAGATTGTCTCTAAACAACGTGTGATCTTTATTTTGAAAAATACAGAACTTTGGAATCTGGCTTTGTGTTTACTTTGAACACCTTCAGTGGAGTGCCACCCCCACAACTTTTTGCCTTTTTATAGTTAAGAGCAGCCTTCCCGCCTCGGCCGAGGGCTCTGAGCAGCAGATACACACGGAAAACGAAGAGCAGAGCCACCACCTATCTACCGCTGCTTCCCACTATTGCCATCCCTCCTCCTGGGGTCTGGGGTTTTGGCTCTTTGGCTCTTTGCATTGCCCCTCTGCCCCTCTTTGAGCACGTCTAAACCTTTTCAGCGCCCCTACGAACTCGTAGCACCCACAGCCTCCATCCTCTGGCGGTAAGTTGGAGGTGAACAACCACCGTGTCTCTTGGTCATTTTAAGCGCTGCAGCTCTTGCAGAGAGGGGCAGGGAATGACTTTCCCTGGTACCTCTCATCTTCCACTCGTCGTTTCCTCTGCTGCTTTCGTCCTGCCCTCCCTCCCGCTCTCTTTGTGGGCTGAGCTTGGGGATCCACGGAGTTGATGGTTGTGCAGAAGCTGTTTCTATCCTCATCCTCCTCTTCACTGGGATGGGGGGAGGAAAGGCGCTGGGAGGCGACTGGGGAGCTGCACCCAGCAGTCGAGGTGGGGATACACCGGCAATACCGAGTGCCGCGATGTTTTCTGGTTCATTGAGAACCGCTAGAAAAACAAGAGCAAACACCGAGCTCGTGTTTCCATGGAGACTTTCCCCAGTCCCAAGCTCTCCCTCCCGAGAAGGAAGGCTCAGCCTGGAGCCCAGCGCTGGGCGAGCAAAGCTAGGACTGTCCTCACCTGCGTCGCGTCCCACCCCTCCGAGTTCATCATCTGCTGCCCAGACCATGTTCTTGCGCAACTTCTCAGCCTGCCTTTGTCCTTTATTGCCCCAATTCCCTGTCTCGGGGGAGCTCCAGCTCTGCGTTTCATCCCCTGTGTGACCCTTGCTCGGGGAGAAAATTGGCCTCTTCTTAAGTCCAATTTTTCTTCATTTACCAGTGCAAAGGACCTTCCCTGTCCCTGTGGTGCAGTGCAGCGGCTGCAGGTTTCAAAGACTTTTTCTGAAGGTTATCATCAGAATAGTTTGGGAAATCCTGGTAAGTTTGTGCAAATAGGGTGAGGTGTGATAAATTGATGGAGGGGAAGAAGGTTTCCATTTTACGGGAAATTAGTTTTTTGGCTCAGGGCATTAAAACATTTGATTTTGGAGTATGTGTTAAATTACTGATCCTTCCCATGCTGCCACTTTCTTCTTCTCACCCCTCAACAAAGCCAATACCCCTGTGACCCAGCGGTGATTTTAATCAGTTTTCACACCCGTTGTTGTTAAATTTAGCCGAGAGAGCTGACTTGGGCTTTCTGACACCTCTTTTGCCCTGGGTTTGAAGCCAGCCTGCACCTCTATGCAATAAGCAACAGCCATCGCACCGAGCCACGAGGGTTATAGGAGCACTTGGGTCCCACGTCCCGGAGCCTCTGGGGCTCCTATAGCTCCTATAGCTCTTTAACGCTTCATTTAACCCGCAGTGCTTGAGCAGCTCAGCGAGGCAGCAGCGTGGCTGTGGATTTGGGGCAGAACGTGGTGAAAGCAAGGGATATTTTTTCTTTTTTAGTTTAATTTAATTTCACGTTGAGCTTCTCTCTCAGTTTCAAGAGTGGGGTGAGAAGCTGCCCAGGCTCCGTGTTTCTTCCTCCAGACACCCGTGGGTCCGGGGTTAATCCTGGGCACCCTTCCCACCACGGCAGCGGCAGCAAAGGTGTTCGGGAATGGGTTTAACTCTTGCCCAGACCTGCAAACTCCTGCTCTGTGCCTGACCCAGGGGGAAGGATTCGGCCAGCGGTGCCTGAGCGCCGGCACGGCTGGGGCCCAGCCTGGGCAG
>NW_009229489.1:0-2377 GCF_000690835.1 Fulmarus glacialis
GGGGGGGCACGGCTGCGTGTTTGTGCGGGCGGTTGCGTGACTGCGCGTGGGCGTGTGTCCGTGTGTCTGTGCGCGGTTGTGCGTGTCAAGGGTCCATGGGCGGTTGTGCACCCGTGTGCGGTTGTGCATCCACGTGTGGGTTGTTTATCCATGTCCGGTTGTGTGTCCGTGCGTGGTTGTGTGTGTCAAGTATCCGTGTGCGGTTGTGCGTCCGTGTGTGGTTGTGAGTGTGTCACATGCTTGGTTGTTGTGCGTCTGTGTGTTGCTGTGTGTTGTGTCCATGTGCAGTTGTGTGTTGTGTCCGTGTGCGGTTTTGGGCGTGTCAAGTGTCCATCTGCGGTTGTGCACCCGTGTGCGGTTGTGCACCCGCGTGTGAGTTGTTTATCTGTGTCCGGTTGTGTGTCCGTGCGTGGTTGTGTGTGTCAAGTATCCGCGTGCGGTTGTGCATCTGTGTGTGGTTGTGTGTCTGCGTGTTGCTGTGTGTTGTGTCCATGTGCGGTTGTGCATCTGTATGCGAGTGTGAGTGTCGTGTCCATGCGCAGTTGTGCGTCCGTGTGTGGTTGTGAGTGGTGTGTGTCCGCGTGTGGTTGTGTGCCAGCTGTCCATGTGCGGTTGTGCGTCTGCATGGCGTCATGTGTGGGTCGTGTGTCCACGTGTGGTTGTGTGTTGTGTCCGTGTGTGGTTGTACATCCACATGTTGTTGTGTGTGTCAAGTGTCCGTGTGCGGTTGTACGTCTGTGTGTGATTGTGAGTGTCATGTGTATGTGTGTGGTTGTGAGTGTCGTGTGTTCGTGTGCGATTGTGAATCCGCGTGTCGTTGTGTATGTTAAGTGCCCATGTGCGGTTGTGTGTGTGCATGTGCTCGTGTGTTGGGTCTGTGTGTGGTTGTGCGTCCATATGTGGTTGTGAGTGTTGTGTGTCCATGTGCGGTTGTGTGTTTTCGTGTGGTTGTGTGTGTCATGTGTCCATGTGCGGTTGTGTGTCTGCATGTGCTTGTATGTCGTGTCCGAGTGCGGTTGCGTGTGTCAAGTCTCTGTGTGCGGTTGTGCGTCCACGTATGATTGTAAGTGTCATGTGTTCATGCGCGGTTGTGTGTCCGTGTGTGTTGTGTCCCATTGTGCACACACGTGAGGGGTGTCAGGGTGTGGGTGTGAGTGCCGGTTGTACCATTGCGTGTGTGTCAGTCTCCTGGGCATGAGACACGCATGTGCGATGGTTGTGCACTGCGTATGTGCGCAGGGTGTGCGCATGCAGTTGTGTGCAGGTGCTGTGTGCCTGTAGCGTGTGTGTGCATGCGTGAGCGTGGTCTTTGCTTGTGCGTGGTGGTTGTGTGGGTGTGCGTGTGCAAACACGATGCACGTTTGCTCTGTGCAGGGTGTTTGTGTGCGCTGTGGGTGTTGCGTGTGTTGTGTACGTGCATGCACTGTGTGTGTGTGCAGTGCGGGTGTTGTCCACGTTGCGCGTGTGCACGGCCTGTGCACGGTGTGTGCGCACCGCGGACGTTGTGTGTGTGTTGCGTATGTGCACGGACTGTGTGCACTGTACGGGTGTTGTGTGCAGTGTGTACACGCGTGCACTCCATGTATGCGTGCGGTGCGGGTGTTGTGTGTGTTGTGTAGACGCTGCGGGTGTTTGTGCACAGGGCAGGTGTTGTGTGCTCTGTGTGTGTGTGTGTACTCTGTGCGTGTGTTGTGTGTGTTGTGCACACGTGTGCATGGTGTGTGTGCACAGTGCGGGTGTTGTGTGTGTTGTGTATGTACATGCACTGTGCATGCGCGTGCAGTGCAGGTGTTGCACATGTTGCGTGTGTGCACAGCCGGTGCCTGGTGTGCGCACACCGGAGGTGTTGTGTGTGTGTTGTGTACGTGCACGGACTGTGCACGCTGTGGTTGTGGTGCGTGTTGTGTATGTTCTGGCGTGTCCAGTGCAGGTGTTGCGTGTGTTGTATACATGCACGTACTCCGTGTACGTGTGCGCTGTGGGTGTTGCATGCACAGCGTGTGTGTGCAGCGCGGGTGTTGCGTGTTGTGTATGTCCGTGCGCTTCGGCTGTTGTGTGCAGTGCAGGTGTTGTGTGTGTTGTACACGTGTACGTGCTCTGTCCACGCGTGTGCGCTGCGGGTGTTGCACGCGTTGCGCGTGCGCATGGCCCGTGCATGCTGTCCACGTGCTGTAGGTGTTGTGGGTGTTGTGTACGTGCTGTTGCGTGCAGCACGGGTGTTGCACGTGTTGCATACGTGTACATGCTCCGTGGGCGCGTGCTATGTGTGTTGCGCGTGTGCACGGGCCGTGCCCGGTGTGCACACGCTGTGGGCGTTGTGTGTGCTGTGGGTGTTCACGGACAGCGTGGGTCTTGTGTGCACAGTGCGGGTGTTGTG
>NW_009229490.1:0-227 GCF_000690835.1 Fulmarus glacialis
CGATGCGAGTGCGACAGCGCCAGAGCTGCGCAGCCATCGGGGCCAGGGCGGGTAACAACGTGCTGGTACAGGCCTGGCAGGCGAGAGGACCCTACCCCTGGTTCCCAGTCTGCTCTGGGGTCGTTCCCCTTTAGTAAAGGACTCAGGATCTTAAGCTCTCACAATGGCCGTGACCGTCCTTTGTCATTTTGGTGTGGAGCCAGCAGCAGGGCCCAGGGTGCGGCCTG
>NW_009229490.1:252-30502 GCF_000690835.1 Fulmarus glacialis
GGCCTGGGGCAGGCACCGGGGATGTGACGGTGCTGCCCTCCCAGAGGGGGACTCTCGGCGGCAAGGCGGAGGTCCTGCAAGGCCCACCTTAGCCTGGTGTGTCCTGCCTCTCTCGGGCCCCTCTACAGTCAGGAGCAAAAATTATTCTCCCTCCAGATCCTTCCGGAGAGCACTGGCTTAGCCTGACAGAAATATCCCTGGTGGGACAGAGAGGTCCCAATGCCGGGGCGTGCTGCCCTCCCAGAGGGGGACTCTCGGCGGCAAGGCGGAGGTCCTGCAAGGCCCACCTTAGCCTGGTGTGTCCTGCCTCTCTCGGGCCCCTCTACAGTCAGGAGCAAAAATTATTCTCCCTCCAGATCCTTCCGGAGAGCACTGGCTTAGCCTGACAGAAATATCCCTGGTGGGACAGAGAGGTCCCAATGCCGGGGCGCCCTGCGAGGGCCCCCCAGCTGCACCAGCAGCGCAATACCAAGTCAGTTCCTCTCACAAGAAACTGGGCTGAGGGATCCAGTTCATCTTCAGGCCACGTTACATGGCAGCAACGGCAAATTGCTCACGTAAAGTCTGCAAGCATCCCTGGGACTGCCTTAGCTTATGCTGGGCTATGCAGATACGGGCCAAGAAAGAGCATGGAATTTGTTTAAAGACAATCCTGTCTTCCACTTCCGGGAGAAGAAAATAGGCCTATCATTTGTAAGAAGAGGAAAGGCCTTATATTGCTCTGAGAATGAGCAGGATCCCACACAACTTTCCTCACTTGAAAGGATTTGGCCATTACATTCTTGAGAGTAGTGTTAAACAAAAAAAAGAAAAAGAGGGAAAAGAAAAAGCAAGTTGTTAATAAAATATGGGGACGACCTGGGAATGTGCTCCCAAAAGCTCATGATAAAAACCTCCAGCTGAGAGTCGACCTCCACATTATATTCCCCAGCGCTCTGCCTCGTCTTTACTTAAATGCATGGGGCACAGGGCTTCTGTCACTTCTTTGGCATGCCTGCTTAGAGTCTGAGACATTTTACTCTGAGGAAGCTTTTCCTTCACATTCAGCTTAAATGTGCCATTTCTTGAAGTCATCCCCTTGTCTTTTATACTCTAGCAAGCAAAACAAGTGTAAATTAAATGGAAGACACATGAAATCTTTATAAAGCTCTGTGTTTCCCTTAGCATGAAAGTTCCTTCCCTTTTGAGTGGAATGGGTCTTTACTCTTGCTGTATTTTTCCCCATCAGAAAATGAAGAAAAATATAAATTTTCCTCATGACTTGAATTTAGCTTCATCAGCAGCCCCCTGCTGATGTAATTCAACCCAATGAGATTTTTCTTTTCCTTATTTTTTTTTCTGGTGAGCTGCTGCCCCTTTTCCCCTCCTCCCATCAATTCAGGCATGGAAAACAAGGGAGGAATTAGACAGACAGAACTTATTATCTAACAAGCTGCAACTTCAGACTGGGCAGGAATAACATTTAAAATATAAAAAGCAAATTTTATCAAGCCTTTTCCTCCCCAGAGACTGCCACAAAAATATTCCCTGTTTGTCACTGAGAATGAACCATTTTTCTCTTCATTTCTGCTTTCTGTCACATGTTTCATTTTGGCTGCCCCTTCTGTCTTTCAACCAGGGACCTAGGCTGCTAATGCAGAATCACAGATAACTCAACAACAAAATGCCTGTATTATCTTTTTTTTTTTTTCTTCTAGTCTGCCAGGTAATTGCAACCCTAAAAGCTTTTGCATATTTACCACAGAAACAGGTCTCTCTTGGAGGATGGGACTGTCATCAGGTAGAATATTTCATTTAGTAAGCCTTTTCTGAGCTATAAACTAGGGTTGGGGATTTTTTTCTGGCCTCCTTCAGAGCAAAGGACAAACAGATAAAAATCAGCTGCTCCAATGCTACACTGTCAAAGTTCCTGTGAAAATTAACTCTTCCCAAGCTCAGAGCTCAGGTGGGCTTTGCCACTGTGATGTTTATGAAGTAGGAAAAGGGTCTTTTACCAACTCATGTTGTTTTTTTGTCCCCAGTCCTCCCCATATATAAGACAGATTTCTTTCCTATTTACAAACAGAGCAAAATGCTTTTTTGTAACCCATCTGATGAGCTGGGGGTGCTGCCAGGACTGATTTGCATTAAATCAGTCATCAAGAAAGATCACATTTTCCCTCTTCACCCGTTTCACAGAATTACAACAACAAAAACATGGCCTGAACATTTCTAAATTCAGCTGTCATCTAAAGACAAATTTCCTTTTTCCCCCACTTTTTCCCTCCACCCCCGAGGAAGCAGTAGAATTGCTTTTCTCAGTCCTTGGGATGTTGAATAGACTGGTACCAAACAGAGGGTCTGGGGAGAACATCTGCAGGGAGAGTTTGTGTCTTGGAATCAAGACAGAGGGAGAGGATGACCTTCCAGGGGTTATGAAAAGAGGCTGCTGAAACTGTTCAACAGACTGAAGAGGGATATGGCTGGTTCACACGTTTTGCTTCGGGCGCACCTACGCAGAGGTCAGAACTCCATCCTAGCACATAACATACCTGTAGTTAAAAGCACTGTGAGTGGGAATCGACAGTCCACAACGGGTCCTCAGTTCAACACCAAATTACTGACAATACTCATTCATCCCTACCAACAGCTTCCCACTGTGGAGAAAGGTGTTTCCAGCCTGGCCGGGCTGCCCGCTCACCTGAAGCAGAGCCGATGGGAGCCAGCCAGAACACTCTTATTAACTCTAGCAAGCTCCACAGCCTGTGCAAAAAATACTCCTTGACAAAGCATCTTCTGCATCCATAGAGTTTTCCTGTGGGCCAACCTTATTTTTGTAAAGTCCCTGAATAAAGACTGGAAGATACAGCTGAAATATGGATTGATTGTTTAGGTTAAGGTCTTTCTGAAACCAAGAAGCTACTTGCATTGACTTGGAAAAGAAATGTGGACTCTCCAGATCCATCTCCTCTTCTGGAAACAGTCCCAGAGAGAACAAAGTACTGGCAGAGGTGAAAGGCTTTCTAAATTGTAACTGGCAAACTCTGGTTTTACAACATTTTATGGTTATTTATAAATTAACAATGGTTTTCAATGCAAGTAAACTCCATGAGGTTAGGATACCATTTTTTCTATCACCAACAAGCCATTCTAAGAGCCATCCCAGTAAAGGATTAAGGGATGACTCTCATTCATTTACAGGAATGTAGGAAAATTCCCATAGGTAAAGTATTTCTCCTAGTAACGTTACATGAGCCCAGTCTCTTACCTGTAATATCTGGATTGAAGGTAGGTAGAACACACAGCTTTAGACACGTGGCTAGCTGAACCAAAGTCTATGACCTTGACCCTATATGGCTGTCGGGATGGGTCTACCAACATGATGTTCTCTGGTTTGAGATCAGCATGAATCAGTCCCAGGCTTTTCAGCTTCATTAGGGCAGTTGCTACCTGCTGGAGAATTGGCCGAATGTACTTAAGGGGCAAGGGACTGAATTTGTTTTGTTTTAGGAAATCATAGAGGTTCTGCTCCAACATTTCAAAGACCAAGCACGTGTGATTCTTGTGCTGGAAGCACTCATATGCGCGGACAAAGTTGTAGTCATCCGCACTTTCTGTGCTCAGCCGAGCCAGGATGCTCACTTCAATCTGGCCTTGCCGGGCATAGGAAGGATGGTTCTTTAGGATCTTGATAGCCACAATCTCATTAGTGCCACGTTTCCAGCATTTGACTACTTGTCCGAAGGTTCCACGGCCAAGAAACTCTAACACTTCATATGTGTTGGTCATGGAACAGAGCACCTCATGTTGCACCAGCTGGTAATCCCCTTCGCTGTTGGAGCCACTGTTTTTGGAGGTGGCCGTGGAGGTGGTGGCGGTGGCTACAGTGGCCCCACTGGCATTGTTCTGAATCATTGGTGGATGCTCTTCGATGATCTGCACGCTGCTTGTGTTCTCAATCTCCTCACTCTTGCGCTTAAGTCCACATTTTTGGTAGGTGTCCAGAAGGCTCACAGTGCTGCGACGCATCAGGTTGTGTGGCCCGCCCAGTGTTTGCCCAGACACTGCAACCACACCAGAAGTGCTGTTGGCGGATGTCACCACAATGTGCCCCGTGCTTGCTGGGAAGATGATGGTCTGTTCGTAAGGGATGCTCGGATTGGGGATCTGGAGGGAGGCGTTGACGGCTGCTGCGGCGGCTGCTTGGGAGGACTGCACGTTCTTGCTCTGGCTGTAGACTTTGCTGTGTGTGCCGTACCCAGTCATATCCCAGTTCGAACTCGGCTCCACTTTCAGTTTCTTCACGCTACAGAAGGCACTTGACTGAAGGGTGTGAGGAGAGAAAACTTGCACATGCGAGGCCATACCTGCAATACAACACCAGAGTGAAACCACAGCATCAAGATGCCTTCCCCAGCTTTTTTCATTTGTTCAGTGGCAGGAAGGGAAAATGGGATACAGACTTCAGATACAGCACACGCGCACACACAAAAATCAAGTTCTTCCAGAAATATGCATTCAACACAAATAAAATATTATGCTCTAAAATAAATCATTACCCCTGATTGAACTATACTAACAACAACCAAGATTCCTGCTCTCTTGCTCTCCCCCTTCTCATTTTTAATAACAGGAATATAAATGTTATTTTAACCTCCTCTGCCTAAAGAGACTCCTATTCCCATTGTCTCCAGGAATATATCTAGCTCTCAGGAAGAACTGATGTCAAATACTGCAAAGTATTCTGCCTATGGAGGCCAAATCTCAAATCCTCAGGCTCATCCTATATTAAACAGTTTGGTGGATCTGACTTAAGCCCTCCATTTATTCCTATAAAACCACTGTGTAGCTTCTGGCCTGCGGAGAGCCAGGATGGGACCAGGAGATGATACACTGTGACAAAATGGAGGTGCGTGGACAAAGTTGAGGAGCCAAGACAGAAGCAGCAGATGATGTTTCAGGTTGCTTGCCAAGTCTGCGTGTGGGAATTGTGCACAATGCTGGTCTGTGCTCAGGGACACTGGAGATGGGAGTTGCACAACATGAGCTCCACTGTGTGCTCTCAGTTCTCCCAGATTTATAAAATTGTGTTCATCTATTCTCTTTCACAGTGACAATGCCATCACTGGAAAGCAGATCCCCTGGAAATGAATGGCATTGTTAATGAAGCAACGTACACATGTGGCAGAACTAGGTCCTAATATAACTTTACTTATTAAGAAAAGACTAAAACCTATTTTACTGCAAGCTTCTTCGGTTCTAGAAGAGTTAATGATCTTCTACAATGTTATTAAAAAAAACCCCACCAAATAAACAAAAAAAGAAACCCACAACCTCTTAACCAAAGTGAAAATAAAGTATCACTGAGACAGACTTACTGAAGGATTCTGAGTAATATTCCACTGAAACAGAAAATGCTCCTATTCAGAAAAAAAGACGTGGTCCACAGGGAAGAGGCCATTTAAGTCCTGACTTGCTGCCAGCTTTCCCGGCCCAGGGTAGGGACGGCACCGCTGGGGCAAAGGTATTGTGAATGGCACAAATCTATGGGGATTCCTGGGGAAGGAGTCAGCGCACGGCAGGAGTTAAAGCAGAAAGGCACAACCTCCTTCACCCTTCTATCTGTCGTCAGTGTTTCTTTTTAATAAACCAGAATGACTAGGGAAGAAAAAGACAATATGCTGAGCTGGCACCATTGCTGAATTATTAAGCACAAACATAACCTTGACTTGTTTTCAACTTTAAAAAGTTAAAAGCTGAATGAATGCTTCAGTGACAAAACCACAACAAACTCTGCAGTGCACAGGGATGACTTCTTCATGTGGAGACCTGAGAGTATCTAACACTCGGCTCCCTTTCCTAAAAGAAAGAAACTCATTCTCCACTAGTCCATGTTGCTCTTCAGAAGATTTTCTGGAGCTCATTCCAGAGCTCACACATATGCACGCATACACTCACACACATGCATGCATAAACCCATATGAAAAAAAACGAACGTTACTCCAGACTTCCAATGATGAGTAGCATGGTCAAGCAAACACACCTAAACACACCCAAGACCCGTTTTCCAGTTAATTCCCAGCAGCCCAAAGCCCAGGAACCGCGCAGGAGAGGGGTGCTGTGGCGAGCCAAAAACCACCGTATGTAGCTACACAAAAGTAACCAGCAAAGCAATCACTCCAGTTTGCTTCAACGCCCCCACCTTCATCCCTGCCACAGTGATGAATTTGTGAAGACAGGGCAGACGCAGAAGAAAACCCCTATCAGGACACGTGGGGAAGCCCTCACCCCTGCTAGAACGCAAAACCCCACTAACCCCTCTCTAGCAATGAAGCCCTGCAAACCGCAGCGTGCCCTCCTTTGCAGACGCGAGCCCTGCCTTTCATGTCATTTCTGATGCCGTTTGCTGCAATTCGTATTAATTCCCCCCCACCAACCTCCTTGGCAGCAATTTCCAAGGTGCCTGCGACTGGGTCCTTGGACCCCCCCAGCTCCCTGCCCCTCTAAGTGCTTTCTCTGCTCTCTCCTTTCCATGGGACGATGATGTTGCCACGAATGCTGTACCATGTGGCATGCGGCAAGCTCGGAGAACCGCAGCAATATTACTCAACTTGTCATCCTGGACACAAATATTGTATGTGAGTGAGCCGAAACTGTGTTTGTTTTTCCACTGATTAAGAAGAGTCACGGTGTTCCTTCTAGTACAGTACCGACCTGCCTGGAGAGTGGGGTTGGTTTGATGTATGTTTTCCCCCTGGATGCGAATAATAAAGCAGATGTAATTGGTAACATATTGTGGACCTAGCAGAGGTGTAATTTATAGCTTTATGGGTTTCATTCCATGGTGTGCTTGAGCAATATCTCTTCATACAAAATAAAACAGGAAAAAAATGATTGATGCAGAACAAGGAGAGAGGTTCTTCTCACACGCTCCTCTGAAGATAACACCCAAAGACCCAGGCACCCCAAATTAAAGTCAGGGATGTGAAGCGCAGCAGCTGCAACTTTCTCAGTGCCACTGTAAAAATCAGGATAATCGCCACCATTAAAAGACAGACTTTCAACTGGTGCAAACTGGCAGGGCTCCAGTTGATATCAGCTGATGCTAAAAACAAGGTCAGCAGTCACTCAACGTTGTCAACGTCAGATGGCCGCCTGTGCCCCTTGGTGAAATGAGTTGTTGTTAGGGACTGGTTTCCACATCAACAACCAGCCCCTTGCTGTCCCTGCAACACTGCTGGCAGTCTCAGCAGGGGAACAGGAACAGGGAACAAACACTGACCCACCCTGGTACCCCAAAAATGTGTGGGTGGAGGAAGCAGGGCTGTCTTGTGGCTAAAGGGAGGACTTTGGTCTCCTCTGTTGCTGCTTCCACCCTCCTCAGAGGTTATATCTCATTGCAGGAGAAATACCTTTCTTCCCCTGAAAAAAGAAGTATGAAATCTTCTTCCTTCCATACAAAATTATTTTTTCGCATTTGAGGTTTTAGGGGCACACGTTCGAAGGAGAGTAACTCGTCCAGCTCTTCAGCATAGTCCGATATTAAGAAATTACAGGCTGATTGACAGCTTGGTGATGGGAAAAGGCGGCTTCTGCAGCGAAGATGTTTTTATTGCAAATTTGCCTGTGCAGCTAATGTGAGAAAAACACAACGCTAAATTTCCTGAGGACACTATCAAATTGTGCTGGTGGCACGTTCTTTTTTTTAAAAGGATCTTTACTCCATGGCAATAGCAGAAATAGTAATAAATGTGAATAAAAGTTGGACAGTTTGTTACAGGGATCAAATTCCTCATTACAGCCTGTAATATGATTTACAGCTTCAGCCTTTTGATCACATAGGCCAACAACAGCTTGCCGCAATGTCCGTGAAGAAACAAGCCGGCAGTAATGGGGCGATCCATGCCAATTAAGCTCTGTGACAGCGATGTCCCCTGAGCATCCCCCAGAGACGGTCTCTGGGGAAGGAGCATCCTCATTCCTGGAGTCTTGGAGAGGCGGAGGGGCCATAAGCCACAGAGGGAGGGAAACAGGCAGTTTCACTTGGGAGAAGTCCTCTTGAACTCAGGTCTGCCAAGAAACCTCCTGTGCAAGGCTGGGCCTTTCTTGCTGCCTCCCTTTGACCCAGGAAGATCCTAGCAGACACCTTGCCACGTTTTGCATGGGACAGCCTGAAGCTGGCCCCTGGTTCCTCTCCTTTTTGCCCTCCGACAGCAGCAGAGGGGGTGAGGATGCTCAGGACGAGCAGCTGTGCCCACTGAGCGCTCCTGCTTTCCTGAAGCCTGGCTCAGCAGCCCCACCTGTGCTAGCAAAAACCTTTGTCTGCACTAAGGCAAGTACGACAAGGACTGAACCGTCCCGGGCTCAGGCTTGGTCCCTGCCTTGGCAGGGGTGCAGGCCAGCCTCCTGCAGCCCCAGTTAGCCAGTCAGGCTGCAGCCAGGACTCTGCAACAGCTAAATACAAGCCCTGAAGAGTGCAGATCTAATTTTTTATATCACCCCTGTGCATGGCAAAACTCTGGGCTGGGAGCAGAATCAAGATTGGGCACCATGCATTAAATTGATAGTTTCTTTCTTTAATAATGAGTTTTAGTGTAGCCATTTAAAGCTCTCACACAATTGACAGTAACTGGATTTAATGGGGCCTCCCCTGTCCTTGATACGACTCACGTAACTCCCCGTAGCATCCACATGAGCTGAAGTTATGTAGTGTGCAGCCAGGGGATAATGTTAAAACAGCCTGAATGGCTTTTATTAAAAGACTTGACTTTTTTTTTTCCTGAGAACTCCTCCCACGTCAGCTTTCACTTAATAATAATTTAGCAGGTGCTATTTACAATTCAGATGGCCCTCTTCTGCATGCATACACAAATCACACAGCCGCCTCACTTGTACTTCCAACAGGTTTCAGGAAAGCAAATGAGGTAAAGTTCCCTGTCCACCCACCTCACCCCAAAGGGCAAAAAATATACTCTGGGGATGAAAGAAGGAACAGTTTGAAAGTCACTGATTTTTTCTTCTGCTTTACTCCTAGCACTTACTGCTGATTTATAAACGTGGCCTTTGCGGTGGCAAGAGACCAAGCCCCTGCCCTGTATTAAGTAGGCAGTAAGACCTTTTGCAGTACCTGCAGAGCTGCCAGTGCACTGTAACCAGAGGCTGCTTGCTGACTGCCGCCAGAACGGCAGTGCCTGCTTGAAAAATACCGTCGAAAGCACATGGCATGTGTTCAGCATATAAATGATGCACACAAGACACTCCTGAAATAAATATCTTCCACTTCTCCCCAGAGAGGCACAAGCCTGCAAACTCATATGCACACCCAGGTTAAGAAGGCAATGAAAAGGGGATCTGCCAGGTATGGCTAATGTATTGCACCTTCAAAATAGCACAGCGCTCTTCTTTACGGTGGTCTCTGTGTGCCCCTTTTGAGGCATTGTCCCCAGTACCACTGCGCTCTTGGAACCTCCTTAAAATTTACGTCCCTGGAGGCTACACAAATTCCTTCCCTTGTGCTACCGAATGTTTGGAGACAACCTCAAAGTGGAGTTCAGACCTCAACAGCCTCAGCTCCTTCCTGTTCCTGGTGTGCAGAAGATGTCAAGGGAGCCTTCATTCCAGGTGAAAATCTCCTTGCCTTCCTGCTCTGCTTTTCCTGTCCTGCTAGTAAAACTGTCTCGTCCTAATTAGTAGTTTCCTAAACGCTTATGTAGCGCACGGCGGTTCTCAAAGATGTGACAGAGCCCGTCCCTGCACTGCTCCAGACCTGGCTTTACGTGGCTCCAAGCTGCCACGTTTGAACCATATCCCACAGCCAGAAAAAAAGCAAGACTTTCCAATGCACAGAGTAGCTGTAAAGAAAACCAACCAAAGCCAAGCATCCTTCTACCACCCCCCCGCCCCGAAAAGCACGTCTCCCGCTGCAGCGCGATGGCCAGGGAACTCTGATCCCAATCACCTTCACACCCCATATTCTCCTGCCACCCTGACTGCCCTCCTACACATCCCTCTCCTGCATTTATAGCATCAGCAACCTGCTTACTATTTCAATCTCCACACCATGACATTCATTTGTAGATAGGATAAAAGTTAGCAACCAGGACTACAGTTAGTACTCTTGGGCTTGGGAGGTGTAGGCAGTTCCTCCCTATCATGGCCTGAGCAGGTTATTTTGGCGTGTGGCTCAGGATACTGCTACCTCCCCCCCGAAACCATCTTCATTCCTTTCTTTACTCTCCCTTTTAACTCCTTAAATCCAGGGCAACTTGCCTGCCGAGTACTGAAAGCGTTCTCAGGTGACCAGGGCAAAGAGGACACAGCTAGGAAAACATTGGGGAGACCTTCCTCTGCATCAGCCCCGTCCATCCTTCTCCCGTCTCTGAGCCTCCAGCTCCACCGCAATCGCACAGGAGGTGCTGGGAGAGGCGGTAATGGCTGGAGCACCGCTTGGGGAGCAGGGCAGTCGGCAAGCCCAGGCTCAGTGCCTACGTATCAATGCAGGTTAAAGGCTGGTGAGATGGCGCACGCCCACTTTCCCCTCCAGGACATCTCTGGTGGTGGGGTTGGTGGGAGATGAGTGCTCTCCGATGCACAGACCCCTCAGGGGCAGCATCTCTTTTCCCAAGGCTATGGCACAGACACTGCAAGATGGGCAGAGCTAACCATGCTGCATATGCTCTGGGAAGCATCCCTGCCACCCCAGGTGAGAGCTGTCATGAGTAGCTCAGGGGGAAATGGCCTACCCAGATCCCTGGCGTGTCCTGCACAGACCAAACGAGGCAGCACCACCCCGGGCCAGACCCCGCACCGAAGCCTGGAAACATCTAAGCTGCTCCAGCCCCATCTACCCACACTTACCACATCTGGCGCATCACTAGACAATGTCACGTGGGTTGGATTTGGACCGTGGGCAACCGCTTAAATAAGCATGCTATACATCTAAAACACCAAACTCATAGGAATTAGTGAATACAAGGCATCACCAGCCACAGATCTCCCTTTGAATCATCTGTGCTGTCTTTTATTGTCTCCAAAGACCCAAGTTAAGTCCCTGCAATATCGAGCCTTTCCTTCAGTGCTCAGTGACCACAATTTCACATCTCACCACTGCAAAACTCCACTCTTCCATATCCACTACAAGCCACAAAACCCTACTGTTAGGTATCTTCTGTAATCCAAAAACATCACAATTCTTATTCATCCTTTTGATGTGGGTTCAGGTGCCCATGAGCCTGAGTAACAAGCTGTGGGCTCCTCTGACATATTCCTGGTTTTAGGCACGTGAAGCAAAATCTCAGGGACAAACATATACACTTACATTTATATCCTTGATTACACCTTAGTGAAGGATCCTTTCGGGGTCACCTCCATCTCCCACTTTAATGAATTGCAGCAATGACAAGAGGTATTACAGATTTCGTCAGTAAATCATGCGACTAGTTTATGTTTCACATATTATAGTTAATTAACAATGCAACACCTGAGAACGCAGGTTAAAATATTCCTCACCAGAACCTTGGCTGCCTCGCTATTTCCTTGCAGATGCTGCAGCCACTGGACCCGAGAGCAATTTCTAGATCTTGGTGTGAGAAAGTCCAGCAGTCAAGTGCGTGCTCTCCTGAACTGGAAGGTAACCCCTAGATACCTTCCTAGGGGAAAAGCCATCACAGTTGGAGTAGCGCAAAACTTCTTCTCTCCAGGACACCTCAACGTCACTGAGTGGAAAGAAAATAAGGCAGCAAGCAAATACATTTGATAGGCTACAGCCTTGACAAAACAGAGCCAGACCCCAGTAAGTAAACTCCGCTCAGCATACCTGTCAAAGCTGACAGGAAGACTGTCACCTCTACGGAAATCATGAAATGATGTGGCAAATGCTCTACCAAGACGTTAAAGTGCTCTCCAGACATAACGTAAGAAACCTGGGAGTCCACTGTGCCCATGGCAGGTCTCAGCGGCTTGAGAAGGCAGATGGATAGCCCTGCCAGATGTACCTTGCTGAGCAGCAGTCCTCCCGAGCCAGGGAGCGAAGCCTCCAGCTCCTGTGACGACTTCTGGAGTCCCAACAGCAAAATGAGGCGACGAAAGATACAGATAGAGGCGGCGGCAGCAGCACCTGAAAGCCTTCAAAGTCTGCATGAGAGTGCAAAGGAACTTATGCACAATCTCAGTGTAAAGACGTTTTAGGAAAGTGGGTGTCAATGAAGCCGGGAACAAGTTTTACAGCCAAACACTCAGTACTCCCAAGGAGGAGAAGAAAGTCTGCTCTGGAGTCAGAGATGGGATGAGAAAAAAAGAACAAGACGAAGTCAGACAGGTGGGATCGACAGAAGCCCTGCTTTGAAGCTTTATCTTTGGAGGACACTGAAGGATGCTTTGCCAAAGAAATCCCTCTTTTAGTTTTCTCGGAGAGAGGCCCAGCAGAGCTGAGGCGCGTGCTGGGTGCCTGGCTGGGGCTGTACTGCAGGCTGCTGCTGGGGACCCACAAGCAGCACCACATCTGCTTAAAGAGCAGGAGACCATGGTAACACCCGCAGCACCACTCAAAACGAGGCATGTCACACTCAGGCTTGTATAATCCCATGCTTAAATGGGCTCCTGAAGTGCTGGGAACGGCCAAAGGAGATGGGGAAAGCAAGCTACCAAGGAATGTTATGTGGCTTCTCCATCCTGAAGCCAAAATGGAGCCAGAGGAGCCTAAAAGCAGTTACTCAGATCAATATGCCAGGTAGGACTGTTTGGCAACAGCATATGTGTTCTGGCCACCTTCCTCCCTCCCATCGTATGTCCTCCGCGGAGGCAAAGTGGAACAAACTTTAACCACAGCATTTCCACAGCACCCAAAGTTCCCTTTAGAGAGCTATACAAGATAGCCTGAGCAGTAAATATGAAACTGGCCAGGGCTTGCCTTGTAGTCCAGTTTAGCACGTGTGTGGGTCCATACGTTTAACCTCCAAGCAAATCTGTAATGCAAGAGCCTCTAGGTTCCCACAAGCTCCATCTCCGATTGCTACTTGCTGACAGAGTTGCATCCTGAAAGCAGAACTAAAAAAAAAGAAGGATCTCGGCATGGCTCTGCTTTCCAGGCAGCGTGGGTCAAGTCACTCAGCTGGGTCACTTCAGTTTCCATCTTCCAAACAGGGCTTGACAACAGCATCCCCATCTTATGGGAGAAACAGAGGACTTCCTCAATTCCTGACCCCAGGTCCTACAGCCTTCACTGGCCACCCCACCCGGCCCTCTGTGATCTTAGTGCCCAGGAAAGAGGGCCAGGGCCTCCGGAAAAGGGACCAAAATGAATCTGTTTCCTTCTGCTGCCCTGGCTGTGCCCCCCTCACCCACGCAGCACTGGCACACTCGTGGCTTCCCACAGCTGCCTAGTGGAAAGGATATTTTGGCTTCTTCCACCAGGTCTGCCTCCCCACCTGGATGACTTCCCACCTGTAAATATTAGCTTTATAATGTCAATGACTCCCAACTGGCCCGCAAGTGTGCTGAAACCACAGGGAATGGCTGGCACCTCGCATACCTCACTCGTTAGAAGCAACCCTACTTCTGAAGGCAGGACATGGGCAAGGCTCGCGGGAGTCTCAGGCTGAGCCTCTCACTCCCACAGGATTTTTTCGTAAGTGTTTCATTTGCAAAGAGGCCATTGCATGACATTCAGCCCTTGCTTTGTTTATGAAAGCTGAAACTCAGATCAAGCACTAGCTGGGCTGAAAAGGTCAATTTGCCTGTTCGCAAAGTCCCTCCTTTCATTTCATTTCCATCAGGATACAGACTTGTTGGAGAGAAACAAGCCTCTGGTGAGGTCTGGATGAAATACACAGGATTTGGGCTGCATAGGAAGACGAAGATGTGAGGAGAAAGGGGGGAAGCTGGGCACAGGACTCTGCTAAAGCAGAAAATTGGATGACCTCCCAACTATCCCAAAGCCAGGGTTAACTATGTCTCCTCCCTTCTGTAGCAACATCTCCCTTTCAAATAAGAATGAAATCCAAAGACAGGATTTACAGCACATCGATGGCTATGGGGTGTTTTAGGAAATTAAGAGAAGGGATAGTGCAGGTTAATCACCTGACCTGCACTTTAAGAGTTAAAACAATTCTGTAAATAACCGCTCCTCCCACAGGCACACAAACACACACCCACACAAGGAAAAGCCCTTCAGTTCCTCAAGGAAACATGTCTTGAGCATGAATTTTTCACTCTCTCTTACAGACGTTACCCTCCTCATCACTCAGGACCAAGAAAACATCTCCGAAGTGACGGCCAAACAGTCAGAAACCTTTTTTGCTGTCACCCATGGCGTTTGATTTGCATTCCAAAGTAAGACTACAAAACCAGAAATGTATGACATGAAGCGAGCTGGGGCCACGAGCACCGCCCAGGACCAGAACGGGCACAAGCAGGACTGAGCCATCCAGCCCAAACCAAAGACCGCTGAGGAGACAAGAGGGCTGAGGGTTTGAATGTGGACTCGTTTCTCCTCAAAAATCCCCACTCAGTCATCTCTTTAATTCACAGGCTGCGCCTGAGAAGAGTAACCCTGTAGAAAAGTGCCACTTAACTGTCTCTCTCAATCCCTTCTCCTTCGAGAGTGGCGAGTAGCTCACAGGAGACCACGGTGAGAGGGAGCTGCAGCAGTCTCCATGGGAACATGGGGCGTTCACGGGCGTATCCTTGGGAACCCCGGCGACTGCGATGGCTCGGAAATTCCAATGATTTGTTTTGCTGTATTTGAGGTTGTACTGACCTCTGTCACACAAAGCACAAGGTCACGCTCAGGCACACATAGACACGCAAGTACTTGCACAGCCAGAGGATGACCCACGAAGGCAATGAATCTCTTCTCCAAAAGAGATGAGTGATGCTGCCCCAAGCGATCCCACAGGAGTGCCTCTGGTCGCCTCCCTGCCCCACTGCTGGCTTGCTGCTGGGGCTGGCGGTGCACGCCTGATCTCCCACTGTCTTCACAGCAACTTTCTTTTTAAGCAAGGTCCAACAGGACAGAGGCCAGTTCAGCATGCAGAGAAGAAGCTTGTTTGGCCAAGGAAAGACAGCCTAGGTGATGCTATCTTGCTAACACAGAAAGAAAACCTGATTTAGGCATGGGGATAAACTACGTGAAGGATTTCAGAGTCTTGAAGAGTAAACATCCAGGAGCTCAGGAAAGGATATCTACTTGAGGAAGAAGCATATAAGGCCCTCGTGCGCGATGAAGCAGCTCAGGGACACCAGTAACTGCCTACTCCCCCTCAAAGCTCTAAAAGAAAAGAACTAAGAGCAAGGGAAGTCATTAAGAGAAAGAAAACAATAAAAACCCCCACCTGGATCAGCAGAACTCCCTGGCTACCATCAGCCTCTCCCCCAGGTTTCTCTTTTGTGCAGGATATGATTATTTATTGACATATTTATTTACTCAGCTCTACAGTGCTTAACACCATGGTTGCTGGGCTTCTTGCGCTGGCAAGACTAGAGGATGACAGAAGAGGAGCGAAGTTGAACCTGGAGATCCAGTATGATACCTGCCAAATGCCTTCTGCAGTGCAGTCTGAGGCATGCTACCACTGTGATGGGCTAGAAAGGGGGACCGAGCTTTAAAAGCTGGCTCTAGGTGGAGAGAGCCCCATAGCCAGACTGGGCATACACGCTCCTCTTCAACCAAGAAAGAGCAAGAGGTGATAGCTTCGGTGGGGTGTACAGTGAAACACAACGCTTGGTGTAACTTCGCTCCGCTCGGTGCTTTTGAGACCCTGAACAGCACCCTGCAGAGACACGGGCATCTGAGCACGCTTCACGCCTTGTACGACTGCGCTCACTCTTCACTACCAGTAACTGCTGTGCAGCTCTCACGGGTACAGCACAATTGCTGAAGCCAAACCTATAGAATCAAAAATCCATGTTAGAAAGGATAGCTGGCTACAGACGAGAGACGACAACCTCTGCAGCTAGCTAAAGGTGCTGTCAGGCCTCCTTCTCATACATGATCCTATGTTTGTGAACTGACATGTTGCTATGCACTTACCCCATCTCCTCCATAACCATCTTTTTCACACTATTTCAGCTGTTTTGCAGCCATGCCCTTTCAACCCAGAACACTCGACTCTTTGCTTTTCCTACAGCAAGGAAGTTAGAGGATTCAGCCTAGATGCAACGGGACGACGAGTTCAGAATAATCAATGCACTGGTGATATCGCAGCCAAGCTGTCCACAGTCACACCTACAGGTTTCGACTAATGATGAAAAGGAAGTCTGGCCAAACTGAGTCACAGGGAAAGAAGAGTTTCTGGGAAAGGAAGCTCTGTATGATTTTCTCACAAGGAGCAAATACACCGCTGTTTCCACAGGATCCAAAAAAACCAAATTAGTAATATCTTGTGGTCAATCACAAGAGCTTTCAATAGGTCTAGGAGAACCTTGGGCATCTTAGCTTTGTCTAACATAGTACGATTGGGGAAAAAACCAGCCTGGGGTGGACCTATGGTTGTTGGTAGAGCGATGGTGAGAATTCTAGTAAATGATGAGAGGGGGGAACTGCCAAAAAAACAAAACCAAAACCAGCTAGCGGAATTTAGTACCAAAAGTCCTGTGAACTTTCTTCAGACCTTATGCACTCAAAACTCACAGAGAGCTTTCCAATATTCATATGGTTGAAGAATAAGAAGAGACTGGAAACTAGATTCAGCAGAAGTACAGTAACTCAGGGAAAGAATTTCAGTGGGAAGGGGCGAGTTTACACCCTATAGAAATACCCAATTCATTCGATGTTTGCAGTACTCCTTTGTGGACATACTCCTTGGGTTTGGTCATTTTTTGTATCTGAAAATAGACACGTTTCCCTCTTTAGTCCTTCCTGGGCTCATGGGAGACTGAAATGAGTCACCAGAGGACCAGCTGAGTCATCCAGCCGAAGCTTGGAAAGCGATGCAAAATTGGTCATCACATCCACGACTAAAACGTGGATGACGGCAGCCCTCCTAGCAACCAACCATGCATTAGGCAGCAAGGGTTGGAGACCACGGCCACTACGAGCCGTTATTTTAAGCCAGACAGAAGGCGGCCTTAAATGAAACTAGTACAATGCAAACCAAGTGCTGACCGCTGGTTCTGCATCTGACACAATGCCCTTCTCCATTCAGTTTCCCCATCCCAGTTGCGTTAAGAAAAAGGGAGTTCCTTATCTCAGAAATAGCCATCTCCATCTTCCAGATCAGGCAATTTCTAGCCGATTTTCCGACTTCTACGAACCAAAGTCCTAATTCATTCCATTTCTTCAGAGTATCATCAAATCTTAACAAAACCTGTTGCAATATGAATCTCCCTCAGGACCAAGTAACTATGACCTTTTAAGAACACAGGTCCATATTTCATTTTTATGTCTATTATCTTCAGAACAAAAGGAAGTGGGGCAATTGCTTTTGAGCACAGAAAATGTATTTACCTAATAATTTTTTTATGGTGATTAAAGAAGTTTAGCAAGTGAATTTAATGTTCAGGACAGTGGGTGACTGTTAGACTTGTCCTAAGGAGCTGGGCACACTGTGAGCAGGTGCACTACAAGCTCCCTTGCCCCACACATCACTCAGACAATGAATCACAACCTTGCATTTGGGCACCAAACAAATGATGCTGATCCTGACCGGCTGCCCAGCCCTCCCGAACCTGCTGTCGATCAGCACACCCCGACAGGCACATCTCTGACACACCTGAACAGGCTAAAAGTGCCGAGTGGGACCTTAGTCCTACGAATGTTAGTCACAGGCGTGAAGTTCAAAGCAGACGTATTTATACCAGCACCTACAAAATCAGCATCCTGCAACACAAAGCTCACCTTTATCTCTGTCCCCCTTTATGGAAATCTGGCAAAAACAGAAAACAAGATGTAGCTGAGTGACAAAAGCCACCAAGAGCCAAAGAAAGCCCTAATATTAACTATTATGGAAATATTTACTTCACAGAAGTACTTCACACAAATAAAAGGGAGAAGATGTAGCTCTAGAGCAAAATGAACAGTAGGTAGATCTCTAGGGTAAACGCCTGTTCTCCCTGTGCTGTCAAGAAGAGCAACACTGACTTGGAAGGGCTGGGTCACGTTGCACAGCTGCTCAGGCACAGCTTGCCGTCACCATGCCACAAGCTACCACCGATCCAAGCGTGGGGGGCTCCGAAGCAGCGGGCGGTGGCAGATCAACAGTGCGGGTCCCTCTGTGGCTCACCCAGAAAACCTGCTGGCTTGAGACTGCCGGCCACACTCCTCTCACCTGCCCCAAGCAGCGGCGAATGGCACTGAGAGACTGCACGCGAGATGGCACCAAACAGGTTTTCATGAAACTGCTCTAAATTTCCCAACTAATGATGTCACTCCTGTTTTGCCTTGGTCCTTCCCTCCAGCTCATCCCTGGGTTTCAGCAAGGCCATGATGCATCCACCTTGCTGTGCCTCCGCTCCCAGCCCTCTGCACCTTCTCTCCTTTTGCCTTGACCAAAAAAAACCCCACAAAAAACCCAAGAGCGGAGAGGTTCAGATGGGCATCGGTGAAAGAAGGACCCAACAAGCCAGCGTAACGTTCGAACCTTAGGGAAGACAGATGTCAAACAGAAGCAGGTGTAACTGGACATCTAGTCTTTTAAAGGCTTGGTGGTTAGAGACTCCAAGCTGTTCAAATGAAATGATAACTTGCTCCATGCTCTGCAGGGTCAGAAAATAAATATGAAACTGCATCTTGGCAGCACCAGTAGATCCCAAAATTGACCCTCCTGCTTTCTGCTCTCTTGTTCCAAGGAACACACTATTTCTGGAGGAGTTTTAAAAAATAAAGCCCAAGCAAGTGTTCTCATGTCCTCTCCACTTCCCAAAGCCAACGCAAGCAGCTCGCTTGAGTGGCCCTCCCACGCACGGCACCCTCTGGGTCCTGGCACTCGCTCACAGCCCAGCACCGGCACGATGGGCTGCCCTGGTACCAACCACGAGCAGTGCAGCAAACACAGTGTGCAGCTCAGCACACGCGAGCTACAATAAACTTGTCAGACTGCAAGACATGAATCATATGGATTGCCACAACAGCAACACAGCATGTGCAGCCCTGCTAAAAAAACAAACAAACAAACAAAATTCCTAAGACGTCCCAAAAGACAGATGTAGGTAAAGGGCCACTCTCTTGAGGCTGCCAGCATAGTTATGCTGTGGGGCTTGCCTGAAAAATATATACCCTCCTGACTTGTGACACTTCAGAAATGCTTCTGCATGGCTGTAGCGGGGAACCAGGGGAAAGCAAGAGTAACATTCAGCCTCTTCTCACTGGGAACCTGGACCCTGATCAAGCAGATGCCTGCGTTGCCCGGATGCTGGAGGTGTGAGAAGACACTTGTAGCAAAGGCTGCTCATCAGTCACCGAGGGCTGTGGCTGCAAAGGTTTCTCAGGGTCTTTTGGAAAACACATCTCCGAGCGCACTTAGCCAGCTGGAGGTGCTGCCTGTCTTACACTGGCAGGGAAGTTATGTTGGAGAAACAGTAATGCCTTTTCTTGCTCAAGGTCCTCCTGGAGCCCTTGGTGCAGCCATGAGACTGAAGCATGGAAATAATGCTCCAAGTGCATCTGAGGGGTTTCCATGCTGCCCCTACCCTTCAGGGTAGCTTTTGGAGTGGATGTGAGATGACTGCTCCATCCATGCTTGCGGGCCACCAGGACATACTGTTCTTCAAGGCAACCAACAAATGAACCAGTCACTAATAACTAGACTTTGGATGTCCAGTTGTATCTAGCTGTAGGATGTCTATAGATGTACATATATTTTTCACTTCTATCACTGCGATACGGTCAATGGGGACATTGACCATTTCACCATTGTTTCCCCCTCTGCTCTTTAATGATCTCTGTGTCACCTCTTAAGCCACAGTCCTTCAAACACTTGCAGACATGCCTCACCTTCTAACCAGCAGCTGCAAGCCTGTGACCCAAGAGATGAATCAGGCAGAGAAAAGCAAAGGGGAAAGGCGTAAGGCCAGTTCGTTTGCTTTTCCTGGAGGATTCAGGCCAGAGATTTCAGATTCTCCAGGTCAAGACAGTGTCTGCATCAGAAGATATTCTGTAAATTCTTTATTTAACTGTTCCCCTAGGGCAGCCAGCTAGACCCTCACACTACAGGCACGTGGGCCTGTGTCTGAGTTTAAGCACATGGATTGTCTTAACTGACTTCAGCAGGGCAACTCACGCATTGAAAGCTAACCACATGTGTAAGCGTTAGCAGGATCAGGGCATTAGTCATCTTCCCTTGTTTTCTGCAAGGGGGTTTGTGTAGGAAAAAAAGGCGAAAAACCCCCACAAAACTTGCGGATACAGTTCAGGTATCCGAGTCATACTTGAATCTGAATTAAACTCCTTTCTTCCACTCTCCCTTTTTTAAAAGTATGTGATTTTCTACCAGTTAAGTATTTGGTCTGCTGTTAACTGATTTCAAAAGAAATCTTGTGGAAAGTAGAGTCTCCAGCACCCATGCCCACCCCAGAAGCTGCACACTCTCAGAAGACCTACTCAGGCATTCCGCGGGTTTTCTTCTCCTGGATTTTCTTGCAGATTTTTCCTTCCCTTCTTTCTTCATGACTAGCAATATACAACATGCTCTCTGGTCTCAGCAGAGTTTGTCTGCTGCTGCTGCACATTCTCCACCTGGAGTGAAAACTCCTCTTTGTGATACCACGTTGTCACTGCAGCCAACGGTGATGTCACAGACCAAGTATTGTGACTTCAGCTCGAAAAGGAGCAGCGGGAGCAGATGAACTCTGAAAACAAAGATACTGTTTTGGTGTAAACAGCCTTCACAGAAAAGAGGGAAAAAACCTGAAAAAAGAAGTATATATAAATATATGATAAATGGAGTTTTCTCTAGGCAGATCTCTCAAAGTCCCAACTAGGCACTGAAAGGCTTGTCATTTTCCTCCTGTTCTGTTAAGAAACAGGGCCCTTATTAGCTTTTGAAATAAACATTTTCTATCCTTTTTTAGATTTTGTTTTTAATACCTTCATGTCTCCTCATTGTCCCAGAATAAGCAAACACCATTGCTGTGTAAAGAAACAGGTCTCAGGAAATAATGTACGGTGTGTTTCCAAACGCTTCATAAATCCACAGGCAGCTTGCAAATACTGCCTGCATTCCTGTGTGAGGGTAGTTGTTTTTCATATAAGTCACGTATTAATGCAATTTGAAAAAAAAACTTAACCCCATTCAATCATATCCCCTTCCACCTTTACACTGAAACTCAGAGGTTATAATTACACCCAGGAGCGGGAATAAATTAAAACAAGTGGTGGTGCCGCCTTGTACTCTTTTTCGGAAAGAAAGGTGATCCCGTCTACCCTGCCTTATGTGCTCTAACTCAGAACGGGGCTGGCTGGCAGGCAAAGGGGCAAAGAGTAGGTTTTCATGAGGTCAGAAATGAAAATAAGGTCATTTTCAGAGGTCAGAAATGGAGTAATGTATCCCATGTCCTAACACGTATCAGATCTTCAGAGGGGGATGTTATCTTCACTACCTCTCTCCCCTTCTGCCGCCCTGGACATCTTCAAGCTATGGCACCCCAGGAGCTCTGCGGAGGGGAGCGGGAGGGAGGACGCAGGCACTTCATGGGTTAGACACTTTCCACCCCTTAGTAAGGGTTATTTTAAAAGTAGCACACCGTGACAAAGTCAACACCCAGCAGTTTGGGTGTGAAACACCGGAGGTCGGGCCAACAGACTCGCAGTGGATTCCCGGGCAGGCCATGTCCGAGCCCTTCGCTCACGTGGCTCAACGCCATCTTTCAGAGGAGACGAGCCTCTCCCATGGTAACAGCCCCTTTCCTCCAAAATCCCTGCTCCAGATCAACTCTGTGTTTCCCTCGCTAGGGTTATGGGAGATGGGACACTGGTGGTGACCCACACTGAGCGCAGGTACAACGTGGAGGTGACCGAAGATGCCCGCACCAGTGGTTGCCCCTGTGTGCAGGCACGCACTGCGTGAAGCAAGACCAAGGGACTATGGCCCCCTCGTTCCTCCCTCACAGGGCCCTCGGCTGACGCAGGACCACCTGCTCTGCCCCAGCTTCTTCTCCAGGGTTTCAACAGGGCTGAGAGATCTCAGCTCAGTTACACATTGAAAGCTGCCCATTAAAAGGCACGCCTCCTTTTGGAGGAGTCAATAGCAGGGAATGTAAAAGGCATTTGCTATTAAAAGAAAAGAAACAAAAAAGAGAAAGAAAGAGAAAGAGAAACTATAGTTGCTTGCTAAAACATAATTACCTAATGCTTGAACAACTGAAATAACCAGCCAGTGCTGGCAGACCAATGTCTGTCTTGACAAACTTTTCTGAAAATTCACATGAAGAAGAAGGGGAAATATCAGTAGGACTTCAGTTATCAGCTTCTCAGGGGACACCACAAATAGTAAGCAGTTCCCTCCCTGAAGTACCCTAATGGCATCCTAGCTTTACAAAAAATGATGCTTGAATATTTTTTCTGAAGTATAAACTTGCCATGCACAGTCAAAATTAAAAAGAAATATAGGGCATTTTTAAGAGAAACTCCATGGGGAAAAGCAACTGTGAAATAGCCAAACATCAATTATGAAAACCACATCAAGAAGAGGCTCTTGTGCACGGGCTTTAGGGTTTAGGGATTTGAAGAAAATGTGCATCCTGGTTTGACTCATAATGTAGGCAGAGAACAAGCAAGTTTCCTCAACTTGTACAGCTCAGTGGGTATGTTCCCGTGCTGAATTGTAACCCTTTAAAATCAGTGTATCTATACAACTTTCTTGCATCTCACAGCTCCTGGCTCACGGCAATCTTTGCCCTCCACTCCCACCTCCTCTGCAGTATTGGCGTGCCCAGCTTACTCCCATCCTAAGTTACTGCAGAAGAAACAGCCGATACTACTGTGACATGGGCAAACTTCTGCTGAAGTGTGCATCCCAGCCATCCAGTAGCTTGCTCATTGGTGGCATGATCACGATTTCTACTTCAAACCTTCAACCGGAGCCTCCTCCTCCCCTACTACTGCCCACATACAACTCTGAACTAGTAATGGGCTGCGGGCAGTGCTACTTCTTTCTACCTGAGGAAACACATATGGGTAGAAAAGCAAAATACAAGAAAGTGAACAAAACCAGAGGGGTTTGGGGGTGATTCTGCCTGTGAGTCAGGACTGGATCATTTTCCCAAGCTTAAAGATGACGATCTCATGCATGTACCACTTAGGATTTCCACAGGGCAGGAGCCGGGAGGGGGAATGACCAGAACTGTGAGTATCAGGGTAAAAGCAGGAAACGCCCTCCCACAAGACCCACAGCAAAAAGCAATGGGATGATCTTGTCCTTCTTTAAAATAACTTGCAAGTCTGTTGGTTTGTGGCATTGCTGTTTAATGGTACGCAGCATTATTATAGAAAAACAGCACAAGGGAAAAAAAGACATCTCAGTTTGTTTGCTTTTTTCCTCCATCCCTGACTTCTCTCTATCTCGAGAGTCACACATGCTCCTATACGCAATGCCTGGATGCAAGGCTTCACCAAGAATTTTCCTCTCTGATGATGGATGGCACCAGGCGTTTCCCTGTCTCTTCTTCCAGGAGCAACGGCTGTTTATTATTCCTCATGCCCACTCCGCATGATAGACAACTACACAGAAAACAGAGAAAGGTGAAAGCAAGACTACTTAAAGCTGCAAATCAAGAATGCAAGGCTTAGGAAACCTCAGCTTTATGACTGCCTGTGCAACCTTCCTTCGATCCTTTTTCTTGCCTATGTATGGTGGCAGAGCTGTTAATCACATAATCACAGGCTATTTTTCTATGGGACCTTGGCCTCACCCAGTACAGCAGGATGCACGGTGCTCACTTAGCGAGCAACGAGTCACTATTTCGTCCTCTCCGCACTGTTCGAGGTGTGGCCCCAAGCCTTGTTTACTAGGTACCAGCCACACTCTGCTCTGCAGACAGAATTAGTAATTTACTCCTGGGCTTTCCTACAGTACACATCATTAGAGTAACTGAATGTTTCACAAACATAAAGGTATGTATTTTCACAATGCCCTCATAAAGTAACACACTGTATTATCCATATGTCATGGGCAGGGAATTGAGGCACAGAGAGATTAACATGAAAAGCTTCCACTAATTTTAACTGCCTAATTGAAACTCTTAGGTCCAAATTCTTCAGAGATTTGTTTTGTCTGCTGAGGATGTGATGACAACCATTTTTTCTAAGGCTTGAAACTTGGCCAAGTTTGGGCTGATGCTCTTGAAGACAGCAGAAGTGGTGCCTCTGACATATATACCATGCAAATTTTATTGGGTTGTCAAGGTGGGGGGTTGTTTGCTCCCTTATTTGTACATTTGTTATATTTAACATTGATCAAAAATTACAACAGAGGTATAAAAGAGCTGTTTTCTAAATACACATACTGAGGCCGGTAGCTGGGATGGAAAATTTTAGCCCACAGAGTTTAAGTTTGGTAAAGTTGTGAACAATCCATAATAGGGAAGCTGTTGAATAGCCTCAACAGCAGGTCATTGCCATGACATACACTTTTCTTTCTCTTGGATTATATTATCCAGCTGTTGAAGAAACTACACACGCCAGACGTTACGCTAACAGAATCATGTCAAACTTAAATGCAAACTGTAACCAAAGCTTTATTTCATATCCTGGTTCTGTTCAGATAAACAAAATTCATTTATTTTTAATCTTAATGCACAACAGTCTTGTTACTTGGTTCCAAACAGCAACTTTTGCATGTCACCTTTCCTCCTGCTGTCTCAGAAAGAGAAAGCTAGTTAAGTACCAGATACTGTAGGCAGCAGTGGTCATAAACTGGATATAGGACAGATGGACAGTACTCAGAGGTGGCGACTCTTATATTGCTATAAACGTATCCTTTCCCTGTTTCTATATAGGGAGATGCACAAAATCCTAAAAAAAGACTCATCTAAAAATTCCAGTGTTAACACCAGGAAAGACAGACAGACAGACAAAAAGACAGATGGGGCGGGGGGGGGGGAATGAAAAAATCTACCGATCCATGGTGCCAGCCTTCTTCAGAGCAATAAATTATTTTTAGAGACACTTTTGTAGAAGTGTAAAATCCAACCTTGCAACTGTCCACCAAGCGCGTGCAGGACTCGGGAGGGAAACAGACTGAGACAATATGGGAGCTGGCAGGAGAATCGGTTCCTCCATCACCTTGTGAACATGCAAGGACAACCCTGGGATAACTCCCAATGATTCCTCTTTGCCACCCAAGCTGTATTCCTGGCGAATGATTTTATAAGCTGTCCCTCCCCTAGACACATACCACACGCACACAGAGATGAACACAGACCCAGTTTCTCTGTCCTGCACTGAAAACTTTCACCATATATCCCTGCTTTTCCGCTAGCAATGTCTCCTGACTGCACTAACATTGACTAATGTAGTATTTTTAATCACAGAGGGATTTACAGCACTGCACTACTGTGCTCTCTTTTATTATACCCACTGTTTCTACTGGATCTGGGTATACTCTACATACAAAGTTGCACATTAGACAAATTACACTGCACATTAAGTAAATCTCTCTCTAGAAACAGGATTAGATGAAGAGGCAAATCTTCCTCATTCCTAGTGTATAAATTAATATCTCCAAAATCAATATGAAGTAAAAGCTCCACATCAATTTACAAAAAAAACAAAAAAATAGTTTAAAAGTTCTCCACAACTAATCAAATTTATGTAGGAGATGCATTCTTTTTCTCCTATTTTGCTTAATAAATAAAACAGCTGGTCCGAGGAATCAGGTCAATCAGTGTCTGGAAAAAGCCCCATTAAAGCTGCTATATAACCTAGTTTCTCAAGCTGCATGAGGCATCCTAGTATTGGAGAGGCAGAAGTCCGTGCAGAGACAGCCCGGATGGCTCAGCGTCTGGCCCTTCAGGGTTATGGAGGATATTTATCACGAAAGATAGCAGTAAAAGTGAGGTACCTTGGAAACATCTAAGGAGCTAGGCTCTGAAGGAGCACAACAAAGACAACATGATGCATCCAGACCTACATGTTAAATATGGTTAGTGATCTTGGGCATCTAAGTTGAGGTCATCCAGCAGGAGGAGATGGGAAACGACCAGATGTTCACGTGTTCAGATGCCCTCAAAGCTAGCCTAGCCCTGCTGCCACAGTGGGTGACAGCACTTCTTCTCACAATACACGACAGCTACGTGGTCCCGTCCCTCCCATGCCACGTGGAAGGGTGAATCCGGCAGCGCCCAAAGCCGTGGGTGCACTGCGCGGGCGCAGAGCCTATTCCAGTGCAGGCACAAACCCCCAGCATCAGCCTTCCTCCTCCTGCACTCCACATGGCTGTTGTTGCGATGCCCCGGCCCTGGTCACCTTGGAAAATGTAGCTTTTCCTTTCTTCTACACGTTTGAAAATGCTTTGCAAAGGGTATCACAAACCACATCCTATAGAGACAAAGATGGAGCCAGAAGAAAGTAAAGTGACTTGCTCAAGCCTAAAGAGTGAGGCAGCAGCAGAACTGGGAAATGAAACCTCCTGACCCACAACCCTAGGTTTTAGCTTCTTAAATAAGGATTTTCTTTCCTCATTAAAAAACTAAAAATGGGAAGAGGAGGAGGAATATTCTGTAGACACAATGAACTTGGCCCTCAGAGGGCTAATGACCTGATATACTTTTTTTTTTCCTTCTCACCTCCATTTCCCCTGATAAAGTTACTGTAACTTCAAGGACTATCCTTCCTTACTGGTCTATTTTAACCTAGCGTGTCAGCTCAACATCCTTTTCCCAACCGTCTGAAGCCAGAGACCGTCCTTCCCAGAGAGGAGATTACCTTCTCGCTTTCAGTCTCTCTGGATGTCCTCACAATGCCCTGGACTGAGACCACTCCGCTTTCTAGATCGTGCTGAGGGACACCGAAGTCCTATCCGCTGGTCTCAGCCTGCAGTACATGGCAGCCTAAAAGAGTACCCTGGAGGTAAAACCTGGTTGTTCTCTATTAATTTTTCATTTCAAGAATGGCTCCAGGGAAAGGAGGGAGATATAGGTCAGAGACTTTGGGGGCTGATTAGTAACTCTGTACATCTTCCTTTTTTTTTTTCCCTCTCTTTTTTTTTCCCCTTCCAAATTCAGAAACAGAGGGTTTTCCCTCTATTTCTCATTCACTCCTTGAACATCATCAGCATTAGTCAGCAAACTCCTCACTATTTCCTCCGCGAGCCTCTGACACTTGCAGAGTGACTAACCCTTCTCTCCGCACACTTTGGCTCCAATAGTTGCATCTGTTTTTTCCCCCCAAGAAAAACGGGTCTCCACATTGCACACGTGCAGTACTCTCCCCTGTGGTCACTGCCACACATGCTCACGCTGCTGCGCGGCTGCAAACACCACGATTTTTTATGCACAGAGCTGAAGAGCCAGGAGGGGATGGCAGGGCCTGCATTCGGGTCAACTTCTTAACTCACCATCACAGTAGCAGTGTCCCTCAAACGGGGAAATGGTTAGCTACTGCCCCAAGCACGGGCATGTGAGGAACACAATGGAGGAAGGCTCGACTGACCCAGCTTCTCTTTGCGACCCTGCCAGTAACCTGGTCTGTCGGGTCACGTTGCCTCCAGGTGCCTGTATTCGCCTTTCCTTCCTGGGACCGAGACTCTCCGCCCTCGTCGAGGCGCTGGGTGCCTGACACAGCATGCAGAAGGTCTCAGCTGGGCTTCTGAGGCACAAATGCAGTGTGAGTAAAAACACAGCTCTTCGTGACTCAAGGCCGCCTCATCAGAGCATGACAGAAGGCTCCTCCTGGCCAGGTGGGCTTGCTCAAGATGTCCACCCACAGCCACGTTCACAGGGGACCTCGCAGGCAACTCACGCTCACGTAGGCATACCCACAGACCTGCCCACACTTTGCTCTCGGCGCCGCGCTCGAGCAGACAGTGAGTTTGTTGCGTTCCAGGGTGATGCCAAGAGCACGCAGACTACTCTCCCCTACGTCCAACATGCAAAGAGGACACCTTGCCCCCAGGGCAAGGCCATGCCCTCAGGCTACGGTAGGTGCTAACTCCTGCCAGCCTTAATGGAAACGACCCACATCCAGAGCGGAGCACGTCAGTAAGGATCAGTGAGAAGGCTTGCCAACTCGGTGCCGGAGAAGTCTGTTCCCCATTTCACCTTGCTGCCCCCACCCCAGCACCGACCCCGCTCCCCCCGCTGTTACCTCCATCCCCATTGTAGGAGAGCCTTCTGCATCGCTGTGTAGGGAGGCATGAAAATAAACCACCGGCTCCAGTGCCACACTCCCTCCTGGCAGATCTGTTTCTCTCTTCTTAACTGTTTCCAAGTGCCTGGCTGTTTTATAATCCCCACTGAGCATTCCCTTAACTCCTTCCTCACTGAGCTCTTCCACCCTCCCTCGCCCGCTCTCTCTTAAAAGGCAGAAAAAGCCAAGGCGAGGTAGGGGGTACAGAAAGTGAAGGAGGGGGCCTGAATCAAAGAAGGAACAACTGAATCAAATTGCACGTACAACAGAACCAGCAAATTAGTCATTTCCCCAGCTTTCTCTTACGCAGACAACTGACTCTTCTATTAAGATACTTCTTTTTCTCCCTGTGGACGTTTGTGTACCTTAGAAGCTTACTTCTTTGCTAATCTCCTCCTGCTTTTTCATATGATGAGGTCATATGCTTCTGCTGGTAGCACAATTTTAAATCACACAGCAGCTTGCCCTTTGAGGTCTGAACTGGAATCGCTTTCTTAGATCACAAGTAAATATGAGTTGATGGCTTCACGCCGGTGTCACCACCACCCCATTTATACATATTGCAAAATCCGAGAAGAACCGAGCGCAGGTATCGCTTCTCAGTGGAAAGGACCTTGGCAATCACTGCGAGGGCTGTGAGAGGGCTGCGAGGAGGAGCTCAGGCAGAGGGACACGGCCTCCCCAGTTCTG
Source organism: Fulmarus glacialis (assembly GCF_000690835.1). Lineage (NCBI taxonomy): Eukaryota > Metazoa > Chordata > Aves > Procellariiformes > Procellariidae > Fulmarus > Fulmarus glacialis. The sequence goes on from NW_009229490.1 coordinate 29,198, forward strand.
AGACGTGGGACTTCGCAATTGCCCTGAAGTGAACTGGCGAGATCTGCACACTACCGGTGCTAAGGGCTGTGCATTGCACGTGTATGTGCATGCGTGTAAGCAAGTGCAGGTGGTGGGGAAGAGAGAGATACCCGGCCTGATACATTTTAGGAGACCCACAGGTCAGGGCTACACTGGGATAACCACGCCGTGCTGCAGGTCGCTGTGTGCGGAGGTATGCTGGCAGCGCGGGGCGGGACAAGTACAGCGACCCAGCAGCTTTGGATTTCATAACCGTGATTACGTGCAAAGCAACGTCACAGAACACTCCGGTGCGTACACTGCTCCTGTGAGAGGATGAATAAAGAACGCAGGGGAAAAAGCAATGGCTTTCATGCATCCCCTCTCAGGTGGGGATGCGACACCTGCAGCTGGCTGCTGCTTTTTCCTCAAAGCTACGGCTGCTTCTTCCAGGGTCTTGAGGTTACCCCTGACAGCTTACACTCAAAAGTTTGCCAAGGTATCTTTTTCCCTGACAAACTGAGCTATTCTGTCACACAAGGCTGGGCCGCAGGGCTTTTAAAAACGGTTCTGCCGATGTTCAAAGGGAGCAGCTTGCTGTGCAGAGGAGTGGTAGAGTTAATAGTAGTAGGATCAGCACAAGCTCCTACCCTGCCATCTGCCTTCAGCTCAGCCAGGCCTTCTGCTGAACAGCCAACGCGGGCTGGGGCCACTGGAGTGAGCAGCAACTCAATGACATGAAAGACTGCCTGGGTTAGTTGATTAAGAATAAGATTAATAGCGCAGGAATCCTGTATAGTTCTGGTACTGACTCAGTCCAGGGACTTCATGGGGATATTTAAGCCCAGTTTTCGAAAGAAGTCTTTTATTTTGCGCAGGTGGGTGTTTGCGTGCCTGCTTAAATCAGCCCCATGAACTGATGATCCCCGAAACAGGGGTCATCTCTGAAACTGCTACGCTTTCTTCTTTGGTTGCCCCTGCTAGAAAGTAGGGTTAAATAATACTTAACTACCTCACGCCCCTGTAATGTTTAACTCCTTCGCATTTATAAAGCTCTGCAGGAAACACAGGAAAGCCCACTGGAATGGACAGGGACGCTCCTCACAACCGCAGGTCGCAGATCCCCCTTGTTTGCCCTGTGGACTTCTCCTTTTAAGCGCTGGCCACTGCCAGCAGACCCTGGCAGAGGCTGCTCAGCTCCACTCCTGCACATCCAGATTGACAGCTGTCTCAAGAGCTTTCCCTGTTCTTTTTTTTTTTTAAATAACAGAAGAGTCACTTAAGGCTTGCGGATGACCTCGAAGT
>NW_009229490.1:30519-45621 GCF_000690835.1 Fulmarus glacialis
CCCCCCAAACCCTGAGCTTGCCACGGCAACCATAAAGAGCTTGGTCCCCTTGAGAGATGGTGAGGGCAACACAGCTTTGTAGATCCATAACAAAATGCTGAGGTCCCCTCTAACCGTCATATCATTCTGTGGTGATATCCTACAGCAATTTAAAGGACCGCTGTGGCTGGTCTCCAAACTCAGGAGGAGACAGGCAAGGAAGGGTGCTGGTCTGGAAGGGGGACGGGGGAGCTGGGATGAGTGAGGGCACAACCTCCCTGCTCCGAAAGCGAAAGGAACGGAGGGGCCCCTCCTTCAACAGACAGAGGAAGGGAAAAAGACAAGAGGAGCGAAAAGCCTGGACTTAATCATGAAAAACAATAGCTCATCATTTATTTTCATATCCCCTTGCTAATGCTGGAATAATGCTAACAGCGGAATTCTTATGGCATGCATGTCATGCCTGCAAATACCAAGTGAATTACTTCTCAGCTAGGCTATGGGCTATGGCACTGAGCAGCACATTCGTTACAAGCGATTGGATGATGAACAACAGTTCCCAAATTCCTCCTTCACAATGCTACTTGCATTAGTTGTAATTTAATGAGAGGGAGAGAGAGAGAGAAAGTTTTGGCTCAAACCACTGAAATAATACTGCCTGCCGCTACTTCCCACTGGGTCTTGCATTAACTCACACCACCACCACCTCCTCCTCCTCCCTCTCCACCTCTTCCCTTTTCACACCTATCCTCAGGTGCTAAAAGGGGTGTCATGAAACCCATCAGCATGGCAAGAGAGCATGGCAGGAAGTCCCCAAGCACATGCATTCCTTCTGGCTGAAAGGGAGGACAAACCTCTCCCTTTCCTCTGCCGACAGTAATGGGAGGGCTGGGGGGAGTTCCTCCAGCAGCCAGTCTCTGCATGGATAAGCCTCCAACTCTTCTTTGGTTTCTTCCTCCTAGAGAACCGGTGGAGGTGAAAGACACTGAATTGGCAGCTCTGGAAACAGAGCACCAAGCGCACACAGCATGACCCGTGTCGGTGCACAGCTCCCACCACGCACCCTTGCCAGCATGGTCCCACTGCCTCCCCGAAGGGAGCCCCATCCCTGCCCCGCAGGCTATCTTAGCTGGTTTGTCGCTCTTCGTAATGATTTTGAGATCTGGTAAACAGCCAGTAAATGCGAACAAAAACTTTGCTGCGGGTAAGGCCTTCAGTGGTATAAATGTGCCATCACTGCTGATCCCCAGCGAACCTGGGAATCACTGCCACGGCTGCCTCCTCACGAGCTCTCAGGTAGGTCTGTACCTCCCACGTCTTCAGGGCAGAAACCAAGTCCCTCTTCTCTGCTCCACAGACCCTGTCGCAAAAGGGACGGCCTCTTCGGAGAGGCAGGGGCATCTTGCAGGTTTCTGCCCTGGAAGGAGCCGAGCTGGCCAGCATCGCCTCCCACTCCTGCAGCAACCCTGCCACAGAGCCTGTCCCCCTTCACATGACAGGACACTTATCCACCAGATGACCCTACACGTAAGGTTCGTGCCTGAAACATAACCCAGTGTGTGGGGTCTCATATGCTGGGCCAGAAGAAAGCTGAGAGGTCTGATCTGAGCAACAGACCTACAAGTAAGAGGCTGCAAATATCATTATTGCTCTCCTGTGTATCCAGTCTTTTCAGTGTTCCCAACTGACAGCGCATAAATGACAAACGTCCACGGATTCCTACCCGATGGAGCATCCACAATCCTCCTTATCCCCTCTGTGCCAAATGTAATTTAAAAGCCCCCCACCCCCAGCCACATTTTTGAAAAAACAAATCCAAACTAAATGTACATGTTTCTGAAATAAAGGTATAGGCAGGGGAAGGCAAAATGCCCTTAGGATTGGAACCCAATGTATTTGTGCAAATGAGACCTAGGATTTACAGTTACCTTCCAGCCTCCAGCATGTGCTACAATCTTAGCCTTGGCTTAAAAACCATCTGTTTTCTTGTAAAGGTTGACAAACACCAGTGATCATTTCTTCAGTGTACTGGCCAAAGTCCCACGGACCTGACTGGGGGAGGAAGGTGGGCAGGATGCCACAGGATGCTCCCAGGGACATCCGCGGACACAGGTCTGTATGGGCACATAGGTGCACGTGTGTGCTTCCCAGCAATACAGCAGGCACGATGCTGGGGGCCATCTTCAGCGCCTATCCGAATCCCCCTTCCAAGCCTAGGCATAGCATGGCACACACTGACTTTCCCAAAACTAGGGCTGCATGTTACGCAGTGACGGGGCTCTGAAATAAATGAAAGCATCCAATGCTGAAGTGACCCTAAGTAAATAAGACAATTGTTACAACAAGCAAGGATCACAGTCGCAAAGAAAAGGAAGAAATGGTGAGGCTCAGCCTGCTGTGACTGCCTGCGTGCTGGGCGGCTCACCCACTCCCGCAGCACACGGAGCCCAGCATCCCCCCGAGGGGCACCAGATGAAAGGGGTCCCTGTGCAGAGAGCAAGCCTGGGGAGGAGGGACGCGGGCAGGAGAGGGAAGCGGGGGGCTCCCCCCACGGAGGCCCACCGCAATGGCTACGTGGCCTTTAGAAGCCTGGCACAGGGGTGGTGGTATCTGCTACCCGCCACAAGCTGAGCCCGCTGCCTGCAAAGAGCAGCAGTGACTGGGGAGATGGAGAGCGGTTATCAGGGGCAGAACTACAGGGATGAACATACGTAACCAGACGTATGGAGACCAGCTGGGCTGCAGGCAGAACGGGCCCATTACTGCAACAACTTCTTTGGGCATCTGGTAAAAACCACAGAGGTCAGAACTGCCAGCCACGATTAATCACATTTACAGTTTAAAACCCTACCAAATCCAACACTTCTGTCGGGACTAAGAAGTTCGGCTGGAGGTTCCTGGCCCTGCTGGGAAGGCAGAGGCTGTCCTGCCCCTCAGTTCCCCTCCTGGCAGGCTGTCACGGCTCAGGAAGGGTGAAGCTCAGCCGCAGCACTCGGTGCCATGCTTCAGTTCCCCTTAAGCCTTCAAATTAGGGCTTTCACGGGGCTTAAGTGCAGCCCGGCCCAACACAGGGTTGGATTTCACAGTTCTCATGTGCTGCTGGGTTGCCACCTCCAACCAACAAGGGGACGAGTGCCCTGCAGGCTGGCTCGCAGGCGGCCCATCTGCCCCGACACCCCGAGCAGGGGATGGGGAGTGCCTGCCCCTGGCAGCCCTCCCAACGTCCCCGGTGGGCAAGGCAGGAGCGCTGAGATCACCGGGAGAGGCTCCCACTTCCCTTGCTTCATCTAGCCAAATAACTTCCAATATCTGCCTTTTCAGCAAGCGTTTCACAGTAACCACGGAGTGTTTTACCCATGCGACTGTGCCTGTGTTTTTCCTCCCCCACGCGCCCGCTGGCCCCCCAAGGCTCACCCTAAGCCCCAGGGGTGACCGCAGAGTCCCCGCGCTCACCGGCCCACCGCTCGGGACGTCTGACACGCAACATTCAGCTCGCAGGGGAAGTCGGCATGTTCTCGATATGCGGTGCGCTATGTCCTCGGCCATGAACACCTCAGGTGGGCTGGTCATCTTCAACCAAGCACGACCGAACATGACAGGGCTGTGCTGGGGAGGGGGTGGCAGAGGGGAAGAGGCTGGCAGGGACATGAGAAAGGACACAAAATACACAAGCAAAGTAGAAGCCCCATCCCCTCCACAAGCCCTACAGTGACAGAGGGTGAGACAGACAGGAGTACCAACCACAATGAAATCCAAATCAAAAACTATCATCTGCAACTTGCTCTAGTGATGCCAAGTGACATAAGCATGTTTCCTAGCTCACCCCCAGTGCTGCCACAAGCATCTGTTTTATTGCACCCGGTATCAAAAACATCAGGTATCCCCACCTGAAACCCTGCCCTACCCTGCCATTCACTTACATCCCATCTTCTTCTTCCCTCGCACATTATTTTCTACAGGCAGCGGCTTTTTGGCAAGAGTCTCGGTGTCTGTTTGCAACAGGGCATGGCAAGGGAAAGCAGACGTCTCCTTGTAAAGCATCCTCTTCCTGCAACCCCTTCAACCCTTCCCGGCCGAGAGGAAATGCAGGGCTTGATAATGGCTCAAGTGCTCCTCTGGGAAACAGCAATGATTTTGGAGGAACACGAAGTAACTTTTAAGTCAAGCCCACTCCTAAAGAGGGGAACTCCACAGTCTGTAGCTCGAGTTCGCAGTTGAGCAAGAACAAAACCAGGGCTCAGGCACCTACCTGCAGGGATGCAGAAAAAGATACAGCTACTTTACTGAGGTAGTCTCACCTACATTAGAAACGTTGTGAGTGATATGGTAAACGCATCTAAATGGATACAGATTCTCCAGGAGATGTTGCATTTGCATAAAGATGACAGCTACATCACAGGACCAGGCCAAGACTGAAATAACTGAGGATAGAGCAGGACAGACCTGAAACACATTAGCAGAGCTGCAGAGATGCCAAAGAACTGGTCCAGCAGGGCCACCAACATCTGGCACTGGGAGAAATGTGTAAAGGACGCCACCCATGCAGCTGTTCTGGGTCAGGATGGAGATGAGCTGGTGGATATGGATTACAGATCACTCCCAGTCAAAATGTCTTGGATGATATTTTTCTCAAGCTTGGATTTCTAGTAGCCCTTTTGTTCGGCCTGAGAAGAGTCACATTGCTTCAAAAATCTCTCCCTGCCTTCTACAGGCAGAGTGGTAGTGTCCCCTCCTGAACACACCGTGATTTACAGCCTTCCACACTCACACCGGCGACACAACCCCTTACGCAGAGACTGCAGACAGCACTTCTGCCAACACGTATGCTGTCACAGCATTGCTCCACATAAACACCCTGCATTCACCTTGTTTATATTTCCTCCTGTACAGGCTGCGACAGCTCACAAACACACAGACGGCCTAATTTATATTTATAATAAATCTCTCTTCTTCATTCCCCGCAGTGGGAAAGAGCCCTGGTACAAATGCAATTTGCTGAGAGAACGGTGTAGCAGCTCTAAGGAGAACCAGGCCCACGTTGCCTTCTGTAGACAAAGGGGATGCAGCCACATGCAAACACATGTGCACGTTCCTACGCGTACCTGCAAACATGGAAAGAGTCCCCCACACATATACTCTTCCACCTGTATTCTCACATACACGGCTCTATAACAGCATCTACCGTCCCTTCTGACTCGCATGGGCTTTCCGGCAGCACAGGCATTTGGAAGCTTCACTTTCATTATCCAGGTGCTCACAGCCTCCGATAAGCGATGAGAAAATGACACTGCAAGAGAAGTATTGTCACCATCAATGGGATACGCTCGTGTCTGGGTTTCACATCTCCTTGTCAGGTGGCGCAGCGATTTTAAATGGGGTTTGCAATGTGTTTCTTATCCCCACTTGCTAAATACATACACACTCTGGTGTTGAGGGAATGCAGAGGGGGAGTTTGATGGGAAGGCAGGTTTCTGGTGGTGCCAGTGATAGCGCTAGAAGACACGAAGGAATTTATAATTGTACTAATGATTAAATGTGATCCCCACTTGCTTTGTAGGCACATGCCTTGGGGGAGTTATGAGGTTCTGGGTTTCTCCACAGTGTCCACAAATTGGCTGTAGCCAAAAGTTGTCCTTTTGTTTTAATCTGGCTTCAGAGAAAAGGTTGCGATCTCTCTTCCCTCTGCAAAGGACCTCCTTCCAGCTTCCCTTGCCCCCATCACCCCAGGGCCTGACTGCAGAAGCTCGTTCCCCGCAGGACAACGCCGTCAGCCTGCTCAGAAACTGGGGCTAGCGTGCCGAGCTGGTGCTGCGCAGGGGAAGCACACCCAACCAGTCCTCTGTGGTCTCTACTGGCTCCCAATAAGCTTCCGTGAAGGTGACCTAACTATTCATTCCTGTCAAGGTGTTCTGTGCTCACATACCTTCTGAGTAACTTTAACCCCTGACGGCATTGCTGAGTTTGAGTGACTCATGCGATTCCTCCTACTTGCCGACTTCTCTCCATCCTGGTGGCACTAAGTCGGACCAAAAACTCTTCGCTCAACAGGGCCACCAAGCCCACTAGCAGCCCACCCAGATGCCAGAAAGCTTCTGTGCACTGACGCCTTGGGAGCTGGAGGCTGGGCATCGCCAAATCCCGGCGCTGCTCTGCTGCTGCCCCAGGGCTCATCCTGCGGCACGTCACGGAACTGCCGTAACGGAAAGAGCCCTGTTACATACTCCTCTGCCCCACTGCATCGCTAAAGCTAGCTGACACGTTACGGATTACTGCTCTGCTCAGATCCCTACCCTGCACTCCTCCCTGGGGCACTAGAGTGCCTAAGAGTGGGATCAAAAGTGTTTGTCAACGTTAGGGTGCCCAAGAGCACCACCAGAGATTTGCCATGTTAGACATGACCCTACTCTGGGTATTTTAAAGACTAGCAAGGGCCACTTAATTCCCCAAGTATTTTGCCACAAGAGGAAGATTAAAGATTGCATACACACACAGAGTTATGAGGATATCCAAGAGGATTTTCTTGGAAATTTTTCTCCAGCTTCTGAAGTCAATCATCTAAATAGGAAAGTAGCAATGATGGCCAGAAATTACCGCTATTTAGAGGCAAAACAGAGACCTGCTGAAAATCCTTGCCAAACTATTTGGAATTTGTCAACACTAAATGCCACCTAGGAGAAAATAAAACCTCATGCATTTTAGCTGGGTGTTCTTCACCTCCAGCCTCATGCTTTAAGCAAACAGATAGCCTTCTTGCTGTCAGCTCCTTTCAGAGTGACAGCCTGAAGCCATGGAAGAACCACGCAGACGGTCACAAACCGGGCCCCCAACCCACTACCAGCACAGCACTTCCAGACCACCACTGTGAAAAGCTACCACTGGGGTGAGGCTCAGACCACCTCCACGATGACCACTCTCTGGGCAGGCTGCAGCACTGTCTAGAGATCATACTTCTGCTGATACCCTTCTTTTGGGTACTTCTCTTTCTTCTCCCCACGCCAGAGCTGGCTGATTTGAGCACCTGTCGCATCATTCCTCAAATACAGGTTGCGAGCTCTCTGGCGCAATGCCATGCCACGTTTGTCCGTCTTTTGGAAAATCTGCAGCACAGAGATCCTTGACTTGGGATCCCAGCTGCTAGTGGCTACGAATAATTCATAATTAAAATAAAAGTGAAGCTGCACCAGGGGATTGTTGTGCCTCCAAGTTTTCTCCAGACTAGATTACTCTCAGGAGACACAGGAGAGCTACCACTGAGATAAAAAAAAAAATCTGAGCCTACTAGGTTTACACAGAGACCATCAAAAATATGCGTCTGTATTGTTCTGACCTCCAGATCTTTTTTTCCCCTTCTCTTTTTCCTAACCTTTAAAAGGCATGTAAGATAAACAGAGGAGAAACCGGGCAGACAACATCCTCGGAAGAGATGTAGGAATATAATCAAGCCCTCAGACACACGGACACAAACACCATAATTTATCTCTTCCTCCTCCTGTTTGATATTATCCTCTGTTCTAGTATCATAATCTGTTGCTATGGAAACAGCTATGATGTCACTACGAGAGGTTTATGGATGCCTTGAACAGGAAGGAAAGGTACATGATGATGGGAGAGAAAAAAAACCACCTACAAACAGCTGCTGAGCAGGAGACGTTCCAGGAACAGCAAGTGTTAACAGGGAAAAGATAAATACATTGACGGTGCTGCTGCAGACAAGAGCAGAATATAAACTGCGTTTTAAAAATAAAGAACGCTTACAAATTTTGCCTACAAGTAAAAATATTCTAGGAAAGCTAAAGGAGCTTCCTGAAAAACCAAACTTTCTTTGAAATGTTCTGCGAGTTTTCTGGGACTGGGTGTTTTCTGAGCCTTGCTGCTAGAGTCCAAGTCTCCGTCAACCCACTCCATCGTCTGCTGTAACATTCCCTCCAGAAGTGTTAGCGTAACACCCCACCAATGCAGCTAATAGTTAGGGAGCTTGCTGGCTACCTGCCATCCCATGTGCCTTTACGATCTGTAACTAGAGAAAAAAAGTCATGTCTTCAAGCAAAAATAAACAGAGACACACTGAATCCACTGGATCACATCCAGTAGCAAATAAACACCCTGACCCCAAACTATAAGCAAAAAAAGAGCTTTTCTTGCTCTCTTCACCCAAGAGAAAAACCATAATCTTACAGACTCGCTGCCAAATGTACTGACATACCGGACCTGCTACTAGAGAGAACAGTACGTTGAGCTTCATACGCTCGAAACGCACCCAGCCTTCGGGCCACGCGCATCCGTGTGCGGCATGACGCACGTGCAGCTCTCACCCGTGAGCTCGGGCGCTGATGACTGTGCCTCCGTGCTCGTACCTGTTTCGGTCACCCGGACTGATGGCGAGAGTAGGGCAGACACAAGGACAGAGGGTGGGAGAGTCACACGTGCTCTTAAAGACATCATGTGCAGGCTGAGGGAAAATTCAGGGGGCCTGCCGCATGGGAGGAGGGAGGATGGCAGATCAAATTGGTCCTGCATAACCACCTTCGTCGTGGGAAGGGCAATGGCAGCAAGGGAGGAAACCGCACGGATCTCAGATCAATGAAAAGTGCTGGTGTTTCGGCTAATCTCTGACCCATCAGAATTTCCTGAGCGTGGAGAGCAGGATCAGAGATCTCACAGGAATGCTATAGCATCAGTTTTGCCTCTGGTCTCAGCTCCAGCCGGGGAATCCCCAGGCAGACTCTGAGCATTAGGATATAGGTGGTATCTCCTGTCCTCGCCCACCTTCCTTTCCAAGGATATTAGAGACAACTGCAGGGAAAAAACTTGGGAGAGACTGAAGTCAGTAAGGGCAGCTGCAAAAACAGCCCAAGCCAGGATCTTCAGCAATTCACCCAACTTTCTGGTCCTGCTGGCCTTGGCTGCGGCAGCCTCAGCCACTGTACTTCTCAGGGATCAGCTCCCTCTCTCCTGTTACAGTCACTTGCCCTCATCTTCCTCCCCCACCGGTCTCTTCTCTTTTGTTCCTGACATATTTCCTTACTACTTCTCAACCTCCAGCCCACCCTTCCCTAACCCGAACGAACCCCTGTCAAAAAATGTTTAAGGAAAGCCACACATTGTGATTTCCTCTCCCCAAAGAGCCCAGCCGGTTTGTATAATCCACCCTTCTGTGTCTTCATCTACATAAAATGCAGATCCTGTGGGGTGGGAACTCTCTACCCCTTCATGTCAGTGTCATGCCTAGTGCAGCAAGGTCCTGCTTTTGTTTGGCACTGGCGCTACTATCGCAAATACAACTGTTCTTAGGAATACTTCAAAAGCACCAAAGGAGAGTATAAGAATAGGAGGTGTAAAAACAATGCCAAGTGTTTTGTGGGGTTTTCAGTTTCTTTTATATTTTGGAGGTGAGGTTCTGTTCCTATTTTTTATGAAACAACTTCTCTTCTGTGCTTTCTACTTGGGACTGCAGAGTGGAAAACAAAGCTGATCTTGGTGAAGAAACAGAGATTGTGCTTTTTTTATATTGGCAGGTGACACCAAGCAGGAAGGCACTGCAAAGTCAGGGGAATTAGATTAGAATTCAAAGCAATCCTGACAAATTGAAAGGTACAGGATGAAATTCAAACAGGACAAATACGAAAATCATACGCTTAGGTAGGAAAGGCTAGCTCCACACATACAGGATAGAAAATGGCTCACGAGGCATCAGACCTCTTGGACAGGATCTGAGAGCCACGGCACATCACAAGCTACACACAGATGAACGACGTCACGATGCAAAGGTTAAACCAAACAGGAGCACTGCCTGTAAGAGACGTGAAGGAATACTTCGGCTCTACTTGGCCAGCGCAGGACCCCAAGTAAAGCGCTGTGGTCTAGCAGTGTCATTCAAGAGAGAGGTGAACTAGCTGAAGGGAACAGAGAGAAGCAGGAGGATGGTCGGAGCAGCAGAAAACAAGACACAAGAGAAAGCTGAAGGATGCGTTTGAGATAGGATCTACCCTAAGGAACATAAAGCCAAGGAGAGACATGACAAAGAGGAAGGAATAGTTTTTTCACACCCACTGTCGATAGGACAAGGAATCACAGCAAGCAAAGCAGAGCGGAGTTACAGAGGAGGTAAAATCTTTTCAATGACTATGACAGCTAAAGGCAGCGATGACAGCCTGGGCAGGCTGTGGACCCTCCATACATGGGGAATACGCTGGACAAGCGTGTTAGGGAACATGCTGGACAAGCACGCCTTTGGTATAGTACATCCTGCTTTGAAAAACTTTTTGAAGTCTTTCCTATGCCCACTTCCTATGATTTCAATGATTTTGGCGAGAGCCAAGTTTCTTCGGCATTTCAGCATAGCCCACAGACCAAGATAAACCTGTCAGCGTTTAGAATCGGAGGAGACGTTAGCCTGCAGGGTACCGCTGTGTAACACCATTGTTCCAGGTCTTGCTAATACCTTTAAGGATTAAAGGTTATAATGAACAGGGAAGACAGCTGCCCTTCTGAGCTCCCCAAGTATCTCTGGCAAATACCACTGCCTTGTGGGGTGACCTTTCCCGCTTTTCAATTTGACTTCCCAGGAGCTGTAAGCAATTGCTCTTACTTCATCCTTCCAGAGACAGATGTCAGCACAGGCCCTGGAAGGTGAGCAGGACAGAGAACGAGGCATGAAAAAAGAGTAAGCTTCAGCTTCTCCAAGTAAATGTCCCATTCAGTGGGAAATGCTGAAGAAAACCAAGGGAGCAGACTATGCCATCCTTCACCCAGCATAAACCCCCCCTTCTCCTGCCAGAACGCAATGCAGACGGGTTAAGGCTCGCTGCACAGCGACGGTGCTTCCCCCCACGTAGCTCCCCAGGTTTCAGCGGCACTGTTGCTGATCTACACTATGATCCCCAAAATCAGTATCGAGCCCAAGAGCAGCTCAAGGGGCTCACATCTCGAGGATGCTTCCCTCCCACTGGCTATTTTGTACTCCCCCTGAGAACAAGTGAAAGACTCTGGCATCATTCTGTCAGTGGCTTGATCAGACAGCCACTCTTTATACAGCACCTTGAACATATACAGCACTGTATAAACACACACTATTACAGCTTATTATTACTTCCACTAAATAAATAAATTCTAATGGTACAGCTTTTTAATTCTTTTTACCTTGACTCCTGAGTCTCCAAGGTGTTTTGAGACGTGGTGATGCCTTTGTCAGCCTACGGAGACGGGGGCTGCTCCTCCACTCATCTGCGTAGGGAAGTCTTAGAAGAATGATTTCTACCACCAAAATTACCCAACTCAGAAGGCTACCTGAATTCAAGAGTGGTCCCAAAATACACGCACTTGTGCTTTCTGGAGGAAGGACCTCAGTTGCTGATGTGGCCAAATGAGGGAGGATTCAGGTGCACTCTGTGCTGTAAATGGGGGGAAGCAGTAACATGCCTCTACTCTTCCCCCACGACAAACAGACAAATTGCTAAATGCCCTATCTGGAGTGAAATTATCACCTGGGTTTATTTTCAAAACAAAAGCTGAACTCTGTACTGCTAGGGCGAATAGTTTCAAAAGAGAAGGCCTCCTGTTAAACACCTAGGTCCATATTAGGGTATGTAAATAACGGAAGAAACAACCTTTTCTCTAAATAGCGTTTAATTCTCACTTCTTGTTATCCACCAGTTCACCTTCCAAAAGGAAGAAAAAGCCCTATAAATAACATTTCGCATTCAGAGGGCAGAGATTTCCTAGTAAGGATGAGGAAACAACCTCATTTTTATAAATGGACTGATTAAGCTATAGAGGCCATGAGTCAGAAAGGTACTTCAGCGTGTGGCCAGCTTTAAAGACATAAACAATTCTAATGAAGTCAGCAGCACTGCCTGTGAGCTTAAATTTAGGCACAGACCTTAAAATATCTTCTTAAATTGGGATTAGAGAGGAAAAGGGTGGAACTTTCAAAAACATCCAGTCTCAGCCTACCCGACCTCTACAGATACAGGGATGGGGACACCGTAACAGCCCACCACTGAATGGCTTTGCAAACTCCCCTTCTTGGGAGTCTTGCCCAAAGGTACGTGCTATCCCAGTTGCCTCGACTCCTGCACCTAAGAAAAGTGCTCTAATCTGCCTCATACCGGTGTCTCAGCCCAGTCTGAGCAGAAAGTGGCTGAACTTGCCCTTGACCTCGCCATCTGGCAGGACTGCTCTAACACCATCACCTGAGACCCACTTGGTGAGGCCCGCAATTGGGACAGGGATTTACCTCCACGTCCAGGTCACTAATCCTTCCGTGATTTGACTTCCCAGAGCTTTCCTCCTGACCAAATATCCACATACTTTTACACGCCATTGCTGCCATGTGGCCAAAACTGACGCTTATTCGTTTAGCCACCCAGGTACATTATCTGCCTCCGAATAAATGGTCTAACTTCTAGGAGTTCAAAACCCTCACAGGTATCAAGGAGGTCTCTGGGCTGTCCCTCATTAGTAGAAGACGTACACCAATCAGGGTCTATAGCCAGCACTTACCCAGTCTGGATGAAACCACATCCAGTGGTTTCAAAGCACCGTGTGAAGGTGGGCGGGAAACAGCAACCACTGGGTAACTGGGGAAACCGAGGCACGGGAAAATGAAAATGACTTCATTTTCTAGGCCAGCTGAGGTGTCTAGCCAAAGCCAACAGGGTCTTCCCCAGCTGTTACAGCCATGCAGAGGAACACGCTGCACGGAGTCCAAGGGCCAACGACTGTGGCGAGTAACTGTGCTTGCCTCTTTGTCCGAGCGCGTTGTTTGTCTGCTCGCCCCGGTCCCTGGTCCCAGCAGCGCTCTTTCCACTTCCAAAAATAAAACAGCATTTTTCACCCATTACATCTCAAACCCATTTAACTGCTAGACGCGGCAGCATGATAAGAACAATAATTATAACTGGAGGGGGCTTCCTGTTACCCTGGCTATAGCCATATCCTGAGCTAATAAAAACTTACGCTTTTGGTCCCAGCATTGACTTAGCTTAAGTTCTGGTTATTAATTCATAAACAGGAAGTGCCTCCCAGTTATCATCTCCCGGCATGAACTTTGGGGTAAAGACCTTTACTCCGCCTCACTGGTGCCGCCTCCCCAATGAGCAAGTTTTGTGCGCTTAAACGAGATTTGAGGATGCATTTAAAACCCAGCGGGGCTGGCCTGTTCCTGGCGTTAAATGGGATCTGATCTGTGACGCGTCCGGGGTCAGAGTTTCAGACTTTCCAGCCCCTCGTGTGACAAGGACGGCGTGCGGGCAGGTCCCTGCCTGCGCCGAGCTCCAGCAGCAGCACCAGTGGCGAGGTGCAATTTACAAATATTACCGAGATTAATTCCGTAAGCCACCCACATAGAAAACTACCGACGCAGTTGCTAAAAATACACCGCGAGTTGCAACAAAGTTGTCAGGAATAAGTATGAAGCAAAGCAAAAAGGAACAAAACCAAAACAGAGGTAATAGCTGTTGAGAAAATAAAGGTTAAAACGTATAAACAGTTCTTTTCACCCAATTCTGAAGGATGCCAGGTACGAGGCACCCAGGAAATCGCTGGAGACACCAGCCCAGGGCAGAAAGCTACCCCCAGCCCAGGCACCGGTGATGTCTAGCAGTAAGCCCTCTTAAAATGGGGTCTCCCCTGGCCCACAGAGCCTGGCTCTGTTCTCTGCACAGGAGGAAATGTCTCACGACAAGTGCACGATGATGACTTTGCACAGCAAGGGTAACATTGTCTAGAGGAGAGACCAAAGA
Source organism: Fulmarus glacialis (assembly GCF_000690835.1). Classification (NCBI taxonomy): domain Eukaryota; kingdom Metazoa; phylum Chordata; class Aves; order Procellariiformes; family Procellariidae; genus Fulmarus; species Fulmarus glacialis. The sequence continues at coordinate 44,241 of NW_009229490.1, forward strand.
ACCGGATTCTCGCCTGCCTCAAGCCATTCGCCTCCTCTGAAGCCGATGCAGCCACCTCTGAGGAAGCCACATCTCCAGTGCCCAGCCATTAGTTTGCCCCAGCTCTGGAGCAGGGGCTGTGCGGGATTACACCTGATGAGGCCTGCTTTGAAGCCCAACACATTCCCCTGTGTCGCTCACAACCGAAACTAATATCCAGGTCAAACAACACGCGGCGGTGTTACTTCTGTTTTATTTTACTTGGTAGGTTTTTATGTCCTTCTGCAACACTCGGAAAAACATGAATGAGAAAAACCCGGTGGAGGAGAAGATGACAGCAAAAGCTCTGAAATCCTTAAAACGAATGGGAAAATTCTTCTTGCACAATGTGTGTGGGGGAGGATTTCACACCAGATATTCATTTATTTATCATGCCTTGCCTATTAATATCAGGTGAGACACCGTCCTGCTTCCCAGAACCAGTATTTAACCCAGCTGCTCAGCACTGGCACACACTGCTCTCACCTCCACGTTGAGAATTACGGGTGACTTTGTGCATGTGCTCTATGTTATCACTCACTTAAATTTCTACTGGAACCATTTCATAAGGCCTCTGAGGTGTCACATTTCTTCCCAGGGCGCCTTTTCTGTCAAAGAGCCTATGTTCTGAAATCCGTACGGTGTAGATACTGTTTCACCTACCCTCGCCTGCCTTGCGGTGGTGGCGGTGGGCGTGCGTCTGTGCCACCCGAGACTGCTCCGTCAAGGGCAGGAGCGGAGAAGCGACTGCCCGCCGCAGCGCTGATCCAACCCCTCGGCTCCTGCGTTCTCCTCAGTGGCCTGACTGTACCTGATGCTCCAGAGGAGGGCTACGAACCAGGCTGGTTACGCACATAACGTGAGGCTTGTAAGGGAGGATCGCAGTCCTTCCCTCCTTCCAAGGAGGAAATCGCATCCCCTGCGATAAGTAAGTTTTTATCTATGCACTGCAATATTGCAGGGAATTCTAAGGACCACTCATGGCAACTAGGAGGCGAAAAACGTTCATTAACCCCTCCTCCGCCTCCCTGGAAGCCATCCAGCAGCAATTTAACCCGCAAACATACTGCAACACAAAACAGATAAAACAGTGCCTATCAGCCTTTACACTATCCACGGGCTCCTGCGATTTGGGATATTCACCTACTTCAAGGCTTGAGGCGTGCTGCAGAGCCTGGCCGTGGACCCTTCTGTATCGCTTGCAGGGAATTTGTTTTACGGGTTGCTTTTCAGGGCATTTTTTCCGTCCGCTCTCTTTTTCTAGTCAGGCAGAAGCACGGGCGCCGCTGAAGTTAGGATGCTCTACGGAACCGCTAAACTTCCACCGCACGCTTCGGTGCGGCACCGCCGTCTCCTCCCCAGG
>NW_009229491.1:0-7211 GCF_000690835.1 Fulmarus glacialis
ATTAATTATTTAAAAAAAAAAAAAAAAAATTATTATGCTATATATATAGAATCTAGTAGAGACAAATATTAGTAATAGTAGATAAAGATATGCTGGCTGTTTAGAAAGAACTGATATTGAGTACTGAAGTAAAAGTTTAAACAATCTTTTTCTTAGCCAAGTCAAATACATTAAAGATAAATATGACAAAACCAAAAATATCACTGCTGTCCTCTAAACCACCCATTATCCCTTCTTCCTTTCTACTCCTCCTATAGAAGGTGCTAGATACTGTATCCCAAATGTTTTTCTGTGTTTATTCTAGCTCTATGAGTAATACAGATTTTTCTCTTGTAAGTAGCTGCACAAAAACAAGTCTGTACATAAAAAATAGTCCATAAAGGAAACACTTCTTTTTGATGCATAAGCAGACTCTACTAGGAGGTCATTACAGGTCACCAACAACATCCTGTGTGTTTGAGAACTGGTACAGCAATAACTCCAATGCAAAACTGTAATAATTTAGAAAATATGAAGTAAAAATGTTAGATACATTTCATCTAATAAGAAATCCTCAAGAGATTGATGATCCCTTCTTCCAAAGGAAAGGTTTGACAAATATACTGTCAACAGGTAAAGGTAAGAAATAAATGAATATCTTCACTTATATCTCATGCATACAATTAAAATAAAAGTAACAACATGAACATGTAACATGATAGTGCAACTCAAAACTCCTAAATGTTCCTAAAGCCAGAAGTTATAATTAACATTAGATATGAATTTGTCTATAATTGTCTCTTAATTTGCATTTTACTACTCAGAACTGGGTTTTGCTAGTTTTGAGGTCTGCTGGTAAGGCACTATCATAAGGGGTACAGGTTTTAATTCTGGCAGCTGTTTTTTCCTTTGTAACTGTATATTGATTAAGGGATGAAGAAAGAAGTGTAATTAAAGGATATCTTACTTGCAGCTAGGTAAACAGTGATCTTTTTTTAATAACTTAATTTTAACTGTGTGATCCCCATTTTGATCACTTTCTGGAATTATTCTAGTGAAGAAAGTTTACTGACAGGAATATCGTGAAATATTTCTGTAGGACAAATTTCAAAGGCAAAACAGACATCTCTGCCAGTAAGATAATCCCTAGATTTATCTTTAGCCAGTAATAAAAAAGATGCATATTATGATCAGATTTCTAATCTAAGTCACTCATACTTCACAATATGATCATTAGACTTACAAAGTTTGCAAGCAATCCACAAAACTGTAATGCAATTTCAAATAATATAAATATTTCTTTTGTGTTTTTTTTCTTTTTTTTTTTTTTTTTTTTCTCCCTGCATGATGGGTATTAAGTAGGGAGAAACAGTGTCTTTTTCATTTAAGGCTCCATTTCACAATTAAGGAAACTAGCCAGCTTGTAGAACACATATTAGTGTGCTTACATAATGGATCTAACAGCTTTTCATAAATATCAATGAGATACTTTATTTAATCTACTTATGCTTCCCCTTAAGCAACATTACCTTTTTATAAGCAAGTTGGTTTCACCTTCTATTGTTGGCCAACAGATACCATGAAATGATCCCATTTCCAAATGCTTACAAATTCACCTCACTTCAACACTTTTTTTTGTCAATGTAAGAGAAAGATTTGAATGCACAGATGATGAAAATCAGATCACTCTGGTCAGCAGACAAGTCTTCAAATAAAATTTGTTTTCTATGTAAAACGGGGTAAAACTATGACCAAGAGTTATAGTAAAGGGTCTGAGCCTTTCTGGAGAAGACTAGGTGCCTAGAAGCATGCTAGACTTGGGAGTCTGAACAAGGTTGTGAGAAATGGTGTGGGTAAGGAAAGCCAGTTGGTTACAGAAGATTTTGGGATGACAGAAAAGGGAAAGCTGAGAATTAAGAATAACCAAGTACATTTGACAAATACTACTTTACTATTAATATGTTACTTTAAGCACTCATCCTAACGATTAAGTTGTGTCCATATAAAGAATACAGAAAAGATAAACATGAACAAAAAAATGGAAGACCAACTTCCAAAAGTCTGAAAAATAGTAAGAAATCTTTTTACAGTACAAGAGAAGCAGAAAGGGAAGTACTCATGTCAGAACACAGCTGGCCCATAGGAAGTTCTGTCTTAAATTAAAAACTTGCTGATAAAGGATATTCAATGGAAACTAGTGAGAACTGTAATAAATCATGAGCATCAGAAGATAATCAGCAAAAACTCCCAAAGGACAAAATAACTGAGATACTGACTTCATACGAAATTTCTCTCAAAACTGCCCAGTGCTGTTCTACTGGAAGGCAGCTGATGGATTGTCAATTATTAGAAAAGATTCTAGGCAGCTTTATGAGACTGCAAGCCATTAAGTCAAATGTCTGTACTAAGCACATCAGGAATAGTCTGGAACTATTAGAATTACTGAGATAATACACTTGTTGACTGTGCTGAATTCAAAGTAGGAAAGATGTTACCCAAACACGACGAATTTGCAAGGGGATCTCGTAATATGGAAAATTCTGTAATAAAATGGCAAATCATTTTAGCATAGATAGATGTGAAATGCCACACCTCCAAAATGAGAACCCTAATTTTATGTAACAGAAGATAGGCTCTGAGCTGGTGAATGCCACTCAGAAAGGAAACCTTGGGCAGAAGGTGAAAGAATGTTAGACATCATCCACGACAGAATAGAGCGCAAAAGAGAAAACAATGCCATCCTACAATTATGCATCAGCTTTCATCTTGAACACTTCTTGCAGTTTTGGTGCTTCCATCTCAAAGAGAGTATACGAAAACTGGGATATACTCAAAGACAGTAACAATGATGATCACAGGTATGAAACAGCTGATGTTTGTGGAGTGGATAGGCTAGAGTGCTGCCATTTAGAAAAACAAAGGATGACGAAGGTAGGAAGAGACAGCAGTCTAGGAAAGTGTGAGAACTGTGGGTGACTTATTTTCTACCTCTAATAAAAATACCAGAGGATACTACATGAATCCAAGAAGTGACATTCAAAACACACTGAAGGATGTGATTCTTCACACAGGATCTAATTAAGCCATGAAACTCCCTACCATGTGTTATTATGAATACTGAAGAACTGCAAAAGCAACTAGATAAATACATATAATAATAAAAAAAAAAAAAAAAAACCAAGGATTATTTACACATAGATAGCAGCTCTGGCTCAAGAAGTTCCTAAACTGAAAATCACTGGTGGCTGGAAGAGTGTCATTACACAATTTTTTTGCCCTAGTGCTCTTTCCTAAGTATCTATTTATTGTCCACTCTTGAAAATAGGATTCAGGGCTTGTGGATATCTGGTCTGAACTGATATGATTACTCTTATGTGCTTATGTCCCAGTAAAGAATGTGCAACCTCTCTTTAATTCTTTTGTGCTTATTTATTACAAAAAGTATTACATACAATATTACAGTCTGTAATGAATCCTCTTCTTTCTATTTAACCTCTATTTTGTTCAGTAAGCTGGATGGATGTCCACAATTAAAGAAAAAATAGTATATGATCATGTAGTTCATCCCATAATTTGCCCTATTTCTTCACCTATCATGGGTGTAGATGGATAGCAACTTACTAGCTTTTGAGTTATTTTGGTTATGAGCAAGAATTAGCTTTTGAAGTTTAACCTAATACTCTTCTAACAACAATATTTTTCATGTGTAATTACAAAATACATAAATATCTCTATGAAGAAAAGAAAAAAATGAAGGGAAAAGCAATAGTGAGAGGAAAGTACTCTTACTTGTTATTATTCTCTTCAGACCGAAACATTAACTTGTAGAGAAAAAGGCCTGTTATTTTGAAAGGGACTTTCTCTCAGCCAGCTGTGGTCTGGTAGATGTCAAACTACGTTATCGTGCTGCCAAACCTGAGACCATAAACACCCCTTTTCAGCTTCGTTACCGTGCTAATTGGGCTTGATAGCTATAAGAACTGATGCTATTTATAGACAGTTGGTTCATAGCATAGGAGTAAGAGCAGGACTACTTGCATTCATCTGTTTAGGTACCTTTGTACGTTGAAGTGCTGTAAGGTAATATTATGGTTTAATCCCAGCCGGCAAGTAAGCATCACACAGCACTATCGCCCCCCGGTGGGATGGGGGAGAGAATTGGAAGGGTAAAAATGAGAAAACTCATGGGTTGAGATAAAGACAGTTTAATAGGGAAAGCAAAAGCTGCGCACGCAAGCAAAGCAAAATAAGGAATTCATTCACTACTTCCCATCGGCAGGCAGGTGTTCAGCTATCTCCAGGAAAGCAGGGCTCCATCACACAAAATGGTTACTTTGGAAGACAAACACCATTGCTCCGAATATGCCCCACTTGTTCTTCTTCCCCCAGTTCTATATGCTGAGCATGACTGGAATATCCCTTTGGTCAGTTGGGGTCAGCTGTCCCAACTGTGTCCCCTCCCAACTTCTTGTGCACCCCCAGCCTACTCGCTGGTGGGGTGGTGTGAGGAGCAGAAAAGGCCTTGACCCTGTGTAAGCACTGCTTAGCAAGAACCAAAAAATCCCTGTGTTATCAACATTGTTTTCAGCACAAATCCAAAACATACGAGCCCCATACAAGCTCCTGTGAAGAAAATTAACTCTATCCCAGCCAAAACCAGCACAGGTAAAAACTGTTGTAGTCAGAAAATGTTCAAGGACTGCTTCATTTTAAACAGTGGATTAAAACTTGCAACCTGTTAAGTTATTGGCAAAATGCTAACGGGCTTTAATAAGGCTGACAGAAATAGAAGAAATGACCGGATTTTCTCTGCACTGGAAAGAAGGAATAAGCAATTTAATAAATGTTTCTAAACTAATGGAGATTATATATCAACATTAGTCAATTGATTTCACTGGGATACACTGATGAAAACTGGAGTGATATTAATGGTGAATCAGGCCTTTAATTTTTATCTCAATAGCATTACCTTAGTCAGAGGTGGTTTATGCTGTAATTTCTTCCCATTAAGCCTCTCAAAGATTCAGAGAGTTCTCTCCCCCAGTAGCCCATATATGACCTTGCTTTAGAGACATTATTTTCACCAGTCTTTGTAGTATCATTTTGTTCCATTTTAAAAATCAAATAAAAGTCAATATTTATTTGGTGACATTATGTAGTTCAGTTAGGCATATTTCTACTGCCATCAGTTACAGGATATGGTTTCAAAGATGTTCAAAACCTGCTGGGTTTTTTGCAAACTAAAAAAAAAAAAAAATACCCTATAAACTCTGAGAATAATAAAGGCTGTTCTGTCTATAGGCAGGATTCTTACTACAGAGAACATCACATGTTGGAACTCGAGACAATCAGGAAGGTAATAAAATAGCTCCACAGCAGCCAAGACTTCTTACTTCACCTACAGAATGCTGAATTTGTACGTAATAGAATGCTCAGTGAAATCATTTTTCTCAGAATAAATTGCTAGTATAATACGAGTACTTTGACAGACTGGCAGAGGTAAATACATTACATTTGATTAAAAATTCCACAATTACCTATTTTTTCAATTACCTTCCTTACTTTTGAGAGATTAAAGAAGGTCTGTACCTTATTAATAGTTCTCATGCTGACTTTCTGTAGCATTTTTAGAAGCAAGTTATTCTGCATGATACTCCGGAGTGCTATCTATTCTGTTTGGAAAAAGAAGTGACATACATGTAATGGATTCTAACACCTGTCTATCAAAATAAAAGAATTTAAGGTAAAAAGAACTTTTTTTCCCTTGAAACCTTCTAACATTACTGAGTTAATTTGCACATTGAAGAGATGTGAGAGAAATAGGTATGAATCTGCAGTACAACCGGCAATTGAGGTTAAGGAAAATATGTGAGGATAAGTAAATCACAATGATATATTCAAAACCCTATATTACAAGTCAATATAGGAGTTATGCTTATAACCTTTGTGGAGTTCTGTAGTTTTCACCAATTAAAAAAAAAAAGAGGGAGAGTTCAAAAACCTCAATCAGGTTTTGTATTTTAATTACTTCAGAGAAAAAAGAACTTTGTTTTCATTTCGTCTTTTATTCTGTATGTTAAGGAAGGAGTTGTATTAGTGTAGAGATGAATGCATTAGTTTAGAGGTAGAGTGCAGGTACCTTTTTAAAGACAATTCTGTCAGAAATAGGCCAATACTCAGGTTTGAAAATAATTAGCATTAATTCTATAAATCTTTTTTAAAAAAATGTAAATGAAGTTGCTCTTTTTTTCGTAAGTGCTACAAACTGCCCTAAGAAATCTGGTTCAGCAAACTACATCCCTCTCAAATGACTGCTCCCAAACACTAATTTTTAGCACATATCAGAAACAGAGAAGGTATACTTTAAGAAAAATGCATTTTTTTCATCAAATAAAAGTTTTGAAAGAAAATTCCGGTCAGCTTTCTGCCCAGCAGCCTTTACAGTATCTCTGAGTGAATTGTGTGGTAAACTATCAAATGCTGACTTTTGAATAGAGACTGTCTTAGGCAATATTTCATAGACAAAGATTGCACATGTATAGTGTAATAATTATTGCTTTTAAAAAGTGCTGTATTCATTACTTTAAAAAACAAACAAACAAACAGAATACAGATGATAAACTATAACTTGAATGTGCCACAGGGTTAACCTCCTTATTAGAGTACCAGAATATTAGTTTCCACAGCTCTATGTGAAACAAAGTAACAAATGGAATCCTGTTGCTTAGAAATCTCTACTTATAATGATCAGCCATTCAAATGACAAAAAGTAAAGCTTTACTTTGATCTTAATAGCAGTACTTTTGGAGAGCATGAATACTAACTTCTATAAAGTTTTACTATGATGGGCAAAGATGAATCTTCCAAATAATTGTAATTTCCTCTTGCTATTTTTTACTACATGAATTTAAACTTAAATTTTACTTAGTAATATTAACTGCTATTCTATTACAGCTGCCTACTGCCAGCTCCAATATATTCACCCCATTTGCCTCATACAATAGTTTTATTGTAACCCAGTCCCTCCTGCATTGTTTCTGTAATGAGCTATTAACTTCCCTCTCATTATAAGTCAGTTTTAGTCCTTTCTCTCATATGTCACACTTTTGCTCCCACTTATTCTCAATCCTTATTTTCAGCAACATGATCACTTTCATCTGAGTACCAATCTCAAAGGGTATTTGGTTTATAATCTAATTAAAAGGAGAGGAAACAGTCGAGGAGGTTCCTGG
>NW_009229492.1:0-819 GCF_000690835.1 Fulmarus glacialis
AGAGCTTGTGCCGATGCAGCCTGGGGCACAGCGCTTCCCCCAGCCCCTCCGTTGTGGTCCAGCCTCCCGGGACTGTGGTCTCCCCCGGGGCTGGGGCTGGGGGATTTGGCACCTCTCGGGGACGTCCCTCCGGCACGGCCGCGAGGTGCCGGGGCTTGCAGACGTGTATTAACAAGGCTTTAATTCCCTCCCCCTCCAGCTGACCCCTGTGCTAATCGCCTAATGGAAAAAGCACTGTATCCCTAACGAGACCCAGATAGCCGCGCTGGCCGTGGCCAGCCCCGCTGTCACCCGGGCGGGAGCCCAAACCTCTTCCAGATGTGGAATCCCAGCACAGGCCTCATTTATGTGCACAGCTTGATTGCACTGAAATTACAGATTGTCTGCAGGGAATAGAGGGCTTTGACTTATGACCAATTTCCAGTTCTACTTGAACTCCCCTCTCCGAGGCCGGTTTATCCTGGGCCCTGCAGATGGTTTCTTTCTCAAACCTTTTTCAGCTTTTTATTTGTTATTTATTGGGCTGCAGCGCCGGCAGGTTTGGTTTTTCGGGGTGCTGTGGGTCACGGTGCTGCCCGCTGCGTCGGAGCATCCCGGCCCTGCCGCCCCGCACCGGCTCTGGAGGTTTCGCCCTCTCTCCGGGGCTTATTTTTCCTGTGCTAACAAAAGATGAGGGTTGGAACAATAATTTTCACCATCCGAAATAGCCCGGCGTGACGTGAGGCTGGAGGCAACGCCCCGGGCATGTCGCGGGGAGGGGAAGAGCCCCCGAGCGCCCAAACAGAGTGGGGAGGGGGTGGCCCCGGCCATGTCGGGGGG
>NW_009229493.1:0-305 GCF_000690835.1 Fulmarus glacialis
CCCTCAGGGCTTGGATTTCCCACCGGCTAGTGAAGCCATGGGAGAAGGGATGACTCTGGAGGGAAAAGGGGAGCAGAGTTTGGGGGCAGGACCAGCCAGCCGGGGCCTGCCCACCCCGCTTCGGTTCGGGGTTGACCCGCAGCGGGGCCCTTTGCACCCCCAAGGCACCGGCGCTGCTTACGTGACCCGCAGGAAGGGATTGTAGAGGAACTCCTCCTGCAGCGTGGAGGGCACCGTGGGCAAGTCCTCGTCATCCCGCTGCTGCCGAGGAACCAGAGAGATCCAAAAACCCGCTGGCATCCAAC
>NW_009229493.1:532-783 GCF_000690835.1 Fulmarus glacialis
AGCCCCGGGGATGGGCGCTGCCTCCCAAGCCTCGAGCCCCCTCCTGATTTTGGGGTTCCTCCCCAGGCTGGGGCTGAGATGGGGGGCACTCACCGTCTCCTTCGGCAAAGCCCCCAGGATTTGGGTGAGATTGGTGTACATCTGCTCCGCCGTCCCCTCGAAGAACTTCCCGCAGCCTCCCACAAACAGGGTGTCACCTGCAGAGAAAGGGGTCTGGGCACAGAGGGGACCCTGGCCCCGCTGCCAGGGAC
>NW_009229493.1:878-1187 GCF_000690835.1 Fulmarus glacialis
TGACTGGGTCGTGGGGTGGAGCCCCCACACACGCGATTCGCCCTATAAGCGCCGAGCGTGGGGGGGACAGGCAGCATGCCCCGTGTCCCCGGTACCCACGGGGTGCACGTCGGCAGGGTGGGATACCTGAGAAGAGAGCCGGAGCATCCGGGGAGCCGTCCTCCCACATGAAGTAGCACATGTGGCCCGAGGTGTGGCAGGGGGTGAAGAGGCACCTCACCCGGATGGCCCCGAACTGCGGGGAGAGAGGGTCAGGACCCCGCTGGGGTTGCCCCGGCCCTGACGGGCAGCCAGACCCCCCCGGACCTC
>NW_009229494.1:0-252 GCF_000690835.1 Fulmarus glacialis
GGCTGAAATCACCCCGTCCAACCCCAACAAGAACCGGGATCCACAATACAGCACAACACCGGGAAGGTTAAGTTCAAGCCTGTATTTCTGAAATTACGCTTCTGTGCCATCAAAAAGAAACCATCGAGCTCTGCAATAGCTGCTGCTTTGATTTGACATCGTTTGAGCAGGAAACAAAGTGTTGTCAGTCAAGAAGCGGCTTCAGATGCTTGTGTGTTAGGAAGAGGGGAACCCAAAAAACCAAAACAGTGT
>NW_009229494.1:343-966 GCF_000690835.1 Fulmarus glacialis
GTCCACCGCTGAGACAAAACCAGTGAGCGGTAGTTCCACACGGTGCACAAACTGGGCTGGTTTCACTTGGGCATTTCTGGGGTGCGTTTGGCACCTGACACAAATGTGCTGCTGGCAGCACTGCAAAAAACAGCGGCAGGGGTCGAGGGGGCCACGGCGTGCCCAGTTACCTGGGGTCTGGTCCCTCGCGTTGGTAACTCCCATGACTGTGCAGACACAGCCCCTTGGGCACGAGACTTTGGGAAGCCTGCGGGCGAGGGGCAGCCCCCTGGGATCCGATGGCCGCTGGCAGCGAGCGGTCCTGGTGCTCTGACAGCGGCGCTGGGGACGGGGAACATCACGGAGGGTTCCTGCGGGGAACGCCTGCCCCAGTCCCAGGAATCTACCGCAGGACCAAGGGAACCTCCAGGTCACAACGGTCCCCACCACACCGGGAAGAAGCACCGTTGTCTTTTGGACTGGGCTGAAACGGTTTGGGGGCTGGCATCAGCATCCTCTGAGCCAGACCCAAAGAGTGCCGGGAAACGACGGGGAAGGAGGGAGGATTTTTTCCTCTCTTTTTCTTCACTTTTCAGCATCTCTGCTCTCAACAGATGCATCTCACTTGTAGCAGCCCCAGGGCA
>NW_009229495.1:0-9459 GCF_000690835.1 Fulmarus glacialis
TCTATGATTCTATGATTCTATGAAACTGTGTTTTAATGTGTTCTCAACAAGCAATAGAAGGTTTCAGTTTTTATCTTCCCAAAATATGATAATATAATATAATATGAATCCTATTTATTCTTTATGTTTGCAAGGGTCTATAATCTTTATAATATATAATTATATAATTCTCTTGGCTTTATTTATCAAGAGAAATAGTATCATTTCAGTTAATCATTTTAAAAATGTATTTAAATTAATGTTATTAGAAATATGGACAAGTGTTTGAGAAGGATTTTAAAACTCGTGTTTTTCTGCTATAAACAGTTAAATCTATCCAAGAATATTTTTTTATTAAACTAATTTATTAGGATAGTCTATTAGTAATTTCCTCACAAATACCTGATATATGTCAACTGTTTTTTCATACTGTCTTGTATTCTTTGGTTATTACTTTGTAATATAACTAACTGGCCACTTCCTACGACCTATGACAAGAGATGTACTTATATATTACAGTCTTTGGTTCAGCTCAACATGAAGAATTGGATTTAAAACAACAAAATGAGGTTTCAGTCTGCTCGAAAAATGAAATTGAGACATCAAAAAATTTTAACCAAGAGGCTCGCAGAACAGTTAATTTTTAAGCTAATGGTTACATTGAAAATCAATATGCAGTAAACTATTATAATTTAGTAACTAACATCTGGCTCTCAGGGAGTAGGAAATGCACATCCTTTCAAAATTCATCCCTCATATCTTGGCTTCTTACAATGGTTTAACCACTATTGCACTGGATTACTGTCTATATTGACTTGGGTCTATCAGGTTCTGAATTCTGTTAATGGTTTGAAGAAACATATGGTTGAAATTAATAATTATTGAAAGAGAAAAAAATCCTATTGTTCTGCTGAGTTAGTATGTTTATGGAAAGTATAATGTAAAATATCTGACTAATTCCTATAATTTATTTGGGTCAAAATTTTTTTGCCATTTTTAACTTTTTGGTTGTATAAAATATCACGTAACTGTGATATTAATTATGGGCCCTGGTTCAGAAAAACCTGAAGCAGGAAAGCCCTTGCTAAGCACATTCCCAGTCAGGAAAGTACTTAGGTCAATGCCCTTCAGACCTAAAGGCTACCTCCATGAGGTTTTTTTGCTTCCCAAATAAAATAAAAAGAAAGATGACGAGGAGGAACATCAGTCACTGTATTCTCTATTGTTCATTGCTTCCTTCAGTAGTGGAGGGCTACCACACCTGTGGAGAGCATGGTCTGGCCACCAAGAGTGAGAAGAGAGGTGCAGGGCGTGAGAGCAGGAAGGATTTATGATCAGTCAGTAGAGATTAAAGAGTGAGAACCTGTCCATGAAGGAAGCAGATAATGTAAGCTCTGAAAGACATACAGAGAGTAATAGCTGGGGGGAAAAAAAAACCAAACCAAAAAACTTAAAGTTCCAGAGTAGCTGGCTATAAATCTGTTTCTCTTTGTCACACTCCAGTGTAACTACAGCAGTGCTAAGCATCTGGTCATGAAATGATATGCTCTTGATCAGGAGCATGCTTCACTTAAAATAATTGCCATGTGTAACTTGATTGTATCTGATGAAGTGTTTACAATCTATTTTAACATATTGTATTGACACAAAGTATTTGTTCATATAAAGTACTTATGGATATAAAGTACTTATTGATATAAATTCTATTTATAACTATTGCCCTCTAGATAGGGATAATATAATGAAGAAGGATTTTCACAAATAGGGTCCCAAGGAGTTCTCAATTGTAATGGTAAAAATAACCTTTCCAGGGGCCCAAGTCATTTTCACAACCAGAAAATAATCTGAAGAGGAATTGAAAATTCTTAGAGCATCACCTCCTGCAGGACTTATGTCTTCATACTTGCTTTGTGAAATCAAGTTTGCAAGGCAAGTATTAAAACCCGATCAAAAAACTCCACAGTTCACTCCCTCTAAAATTTACAAAACAGAAAGAAAAGACTGCAAGCATTCTTCTCCATACTATAGCATAATTTGTGCTGCATGTGTTTTCATCCTATCAGATGTTAACAAACAAACTTCTTATTGAAGATATCAACATTCTCCACAGTGGTATTTTTATGAGCGATATGTATACTGAGGCTTTCTTACTGATAACACTCTGTAAATGCAAGTGCTACTCTCAGCTCTGAGCAAAAGAAACCAAGCCATGGTAAATTAAATAGCATATAGGTAGTTAGATTGCCATGAAATGTCTTTGAAGAACTGGATAGAGCTATCTTTCTGAAAAGCACTACAGTGAAGGCAACACTGGAACATTAACTTTTAGTGATCAGTAACCACAGAAGTGAGAAGAGTTTGGATTTTTTGCAGTGCAGGATTCAAACAGAATTTCCTGAGGTTTACTGCCTGTTGGTCCTGTTATTATTGCTGATATACACTGAGTCTTATGATACTGATCAAATGAGTATAAGAACTCTGAATGCTGCAAACTAGTTCTGGATTAGTTTACTAACCCAACTAATAGCTGGATTGCTTAGCTGGAAATTGTTTAGATGTGCTTCCTGATTCTCTGATTTCATTACTCTCCTTTAAAATGAAGTCTCTCTCTGTATGGAGTCAAGTTACTTTAGATTCACTTCTGGGATGGAAAAGAAAAAAGATGCTGACAACCAAAGTCCCATCTTGGAAGTAGAACTGTCACCAAATTTGCCTGTATAAAAATGCTTAGGCTAATGTAAACACATATTCAATGACATGGAATGGAGGTTGAGTTTTTAGCAAAACCTATGACAAAGAAACTATTTTAAATCTAGGATCTATATATGTCATGTTGCCAGGGAATGACACCACAAGCTTAAGAAACGGTTTCCAGAAGATGTAGTGACCTGTAGCAATGAATAGTCCCAGTATCGATGCTTTATTTTTTGACTGTGTTTTATTCTGTAGCATTATTATAGCTTAAAGAGAAAAGCCAAACAAAGGAAAAGCTTTCTAATAAAATCTGTCTTTAATTAGAGATCGGATGAAACTGTGCTAAAAAAATCGACGTTTTTTTCAAGTGCTTTGTGTAAGAAAATAAAATTTCATAGGGGTCCATATATTAAATTTATTATGTGTGGTTTTCCTTTTATTTTCTTAAATTATGCAGTCTTCCATTATATTTGAAGATGAACCCATAAATCATATATGTAAAACATTAACAGCAACCTTTGTATGTAAATAGTCTGTATAAATAGAAATAAATCTTTCCTACATACTTTATAAACTGTTGATCAATAATTTATATGTCCTTTAAACACAGTATAGATATGCATATTATGCACAATAGAATATAAGCATATATACAGAAGGTGCTGCGGGAAGCTATAAGCAAAGCTAAAATTTATCCTCTACATTGATCTAAAATATGAATAATTACTATATTATAGAAAATGGTAAGTAACCTATATAATCATGACATTGATAGAAGTACAGTCCCTCTAAATCAAAAGCTAAATGGACTACACTGTCTTAATCTACTGGTTAGTAGAGTTATTTCAAATAAATTGTCATAACCAAGGGCAAGGTACAAAATAAGGGCAAGAAGTAAGGGAAACTGAAACACAAAAGGTTGATCAAGCTCAACTTGATTTTGACCTTTTCCAAAATTAAAATGCATTTAGCATATACAGTCCCAATCTGATCACTCTTTTTATGAATGAATCAAGTGGAGTTAATGATGTCATGCCAGTACATGTGAAGCTATATGCTGTAGAGATCCATAAAAACACTTGCTTCTTTTTGCATCGAAAACCACAATATCTGTTGTTGACCATTGGTTTGTTTGTTGGTCATTTCACTAATTTTCTAACAGTCTTTCTTGCTTACACAAGAGGAGAGCACACAAACATCTTCACTGTATCTAAACAGTTGTGGGTCATATTTTGCCATCAGTTGCTTATGTCAGAATTCTTCTAAGCCTTCGGTTACAGGTTTTCACTGGGGCATAGTGTGGCTTTTATTGCAGTAGCATTTAACTATCCCAATCATAGGTAAGGCACACTATACCTAGAGTGTTCACAGATGAAGGGATTTTTTTTTTTTTTCTTCCTCTGTGGAATTCACAGTACAAGTAATGAAATACTGGGTGTTCATGGTAAAATGGTAACTCCATTTGAAATCAATATGACCTCTGTAGTGCAAAGGGTAGAATTTAACATTTGAAACTTATAGCCAGGATTTTCATGAAACCTTGTCAGTTATAACCAGAACTTTCTCCAAAATATTAAACTAATGAAGGTGTGGCTTCAAATTTAAAGTCTTCAAATTATGCTTTAAAGCTTTTTTTAACTCTGTCTCTTGCACTGCCACTGCGAGACTCAGAAGAATATATTCTTCAGGTTATTCATATTATTATTTGTACTTTTGGGGAATATTGATTTTTAGTGTAATTTTTCTTTAGTTGGTAATTAGTCATGTTTGTAGACTGACAAATAATTGTATTTAATGTCTAACTCCTACATACAGGCTTAAATCTCAGTTGAAATTTATGCAATGGGGAACACCTAAATACTTTCTTTTAGACTTCCCCAACACACACTTGTGACAGAGGACAAGATTCCGAAGCTTTTTTAATAATTGTCATTTAAGTTTTATGAGAGTTTGGAAACAGCATAGAGTCTCTGGGGAAAAAAAAAAAAAAAAAAAAAAGACTCTCAGACTACCGAGAAAGAAAAGATGTATGCCTGAGGAATAAGGAGACCAATAGCTGATAAATTCACCAATCATGAAAATCCGCACAATTACTGAATTTGACAATAAATGCAGATGTTAACGTGATTAACCAGAGAAGCATAGAAGTAAGATTTTTCTTCCTGTTGAACAGCAAATATGTTACTTTAAAGGATTTTTTTTTTTTTTTTTTTTTTTTTATCGGTCTGTTGTGCCTCTCAGTGCAATGGCTGTCTAGAGATACAAATAACTGTTTTTCAAATTATGTAGTTCATGAACCTCTGAAATTCTCACTACAACTTTTACATCTAAGCTGTTGACAATTCACCACATGGAAAATTGGATTCCAAATATAGAAATTCTTTTTTCCTTTTCTTTTTTTTTTTGAAGTGGGGACAGATGAATGCTAATTAGTGGTTAATAGATAATATTCTCCATTTTGTTTAGCTAAATACTGAAATTATTCCCATCAGTATAGCACCTCAGAAGCTCTCCACTTTTTTTTCTTTCCCACTTTTCAAAAGAGCCAAACTGACACCTTTATAGCAGATTTGTTAGTCTAAGGAAAACAATGATGGCAAGGTAAACTGTGGAAATGAATTTTGCTTTCAGTTATTGCTTGGAGCTGCAACCTGAGGTCTATAGTTCCTGTCTACCACAGTAATAAAACTTACCAGTCTAAAATTTCCAGAGGAATGTACCTATCACTGTTTGCACATCAAGAAGCCCTGTCTTCTCGTTGTTCTTGTTTGGGTCAAGCAAATACAGGAATTGTTAAGGATGTTGGTTTTGAGGTAACCTCTATATTCAGGAATTCTGTCTAATATAATAGTAAATGCAATGAATTCAGAAAAAATTGCCTAGTGTGTTTATTTATGGATTTATGAGAGTATTAGTCTTGGTGTCAGCTGCATAGCACTGTTTCCTCGACATGGGGATCATCAACTGTATTATCAGTACTTTCATGAAATAAAGAAGAAAAAGCATCTTGATGAAATCCACAAGTCTCAACCTAGGAGAAATGTTCCCCACACTGACTCCAGTGGTTTCATTTCAAAAGAACACCCCTGAATTTCAGAGCACTTCTGCTCATATTTTTGGCTTCTTGGAGTTAGAAGCATTTGTCTATACTATCAAATGCTTGGTTTTCCCAAAAGACTGACCACTGAATTTATTTTTTTACTGACAAGAAAGGCACACTTCAGAATAAGTTAACAAACCATTTTAATTTCTATATCCCATAACTCTTCAATTACTTCTTAAACACTTTTTTTTAAATTGCAGGTTTCCTAAGAGTGAAGGCTTCTTCAGCAACACTGAAAATGCTAGCTGGGAAGAGGATGAAGAAAGTATATTCACAAGGTACTGACTGTAGTTTCATTTGCTGATTTCGACTCAAATGTCATAGGTTCATCATCATTGCATTACATTATTACTAGTTATATCTGTCTAAAACATTAAATTTTCAGTAGATAATTATCAAGGCTTCTCTGTTTACCAATTATTCTTGGTGGAGAAATTAACTGCGTTAAAAAAAAAAAACAAAAAACTGATTGGAAAGATTTATTACAGTGTCACACATGCCTTTATTGTGCTCCAGTGAAGATTCAATGAATATTGCCAGTAATAACTTCTTACTTTCTGATGTTCATAACACCAGAAAAAACATTGACAATGTTAGAGTGAATTTAGAAAAGAACAACAAAAATGATTAATGACTTGGTGAAACTGACAGAGAAAAATTTTAAAAGTTCATTTTGAAAAGCTTGGGTAAACAGTAACTGTAGAGGAAACGGTTCTTCAGATACTTTTTGGGTGTGAGCACTGACTCAACTGTAAATTCTCCTTTTACTACGAGGAAACTTACTCTTTTATTGATTTTGAATGCAGGATACGGTTGAAGGCAAATCAGTGTCCCACTGCTTCTTTCATTTTAAAGTAGATGTAATGAAGGTGTATAAATGCAATCTGGGCAATTTTAGATTAGTACCTTTTGTCTGTATAATATTTAAGGACTGTTTTATCTATTTTTGTATTGCTTCTGACCTGGAAAAAAGCCCTAAAATAAACATGACTATCCTGTAAGGAATGTAGGCAATGATTTTATGTTTATAGCTTATTTTGCCCAGTCAATCAGCATAATCTCAACCAGATAATTGGAGGTGGGTGGGGGAGGATGGGAAAGGCAGTATTTGTTGTTTCTGCTAAATTTATCATTACAGATGTATCAACAGACAAGAAAAATAAGGATTCCAAACATCCAAAATAAAGTACTCTAAAGAGCAACACCTCATTCTTCATATGATTTTATTAATTGAAAATATAATACAATATTTTTTTTTCTTTTGAACTCATACTACTCAGGTGCTGAATCTTGTGGAGGTTCTCAGAGACATAAATTAGATTATGTTTTAAATATTTTGCCATGTGATAAATTCTATGATTCTGTGCTAACTTTGGAATATAAGAGATTATGTAAGTAAGCTTGTTTGCTTTTTCATTAGATCTGACAGTTTTATTTGTGAATGAACATTCAGGAGAAAAAAAGATTGAAACTGGCACCTCAAATACAGATCAATCAATTAGTATATTCCGGGAAAAAAAATCCACCTTTTTAGTTATCACTGTGTCTTTCTAAGAAAGTAACTTGTTTTCGTTTGTAGCATGGAATAGGGTCATATATTAAACATTTGTTCCACTTTCTGAACTGTGCAGTGATCCTGATGTTTTTGTAATGCTATCCGAATATAAAAATCCTGTGACTCTTAGATGTATTCATTGCCATAAATTCTGTTAAATGATATTTCTTCAGTTTAGTTTTCTCTGGTTCACATTCTGTGGGTTTCATTTTGACTTCAATATTCTATCTTCCTCAATTCTTAATTAAGCATGTTGAAAACAATGGGAAATCCCCAAAAATTGATTTTTTCCTATGTTTTCTTTTTGATCCTCTGCAGTGAGTTTAAGTAGATAACTACTGGCAGCTGGCCAAAAATATACTGGCTGTAGTTTAGTGCTAGTTCTTTCAGATCTGCTTTTAGAAAATTGCCTCATGATGCTGTGTCCTTCATTTTCAGACTACCATGATTTTCTTGTCTTACCCCAGTGGAGAAGTAAAATGTCTTTTCTCATATTCTAATTTAGCAAAGTAGAGTTTACTTGCTTCTAAAACACCACAAAAGTAGAGTTTTTAAATTAGTGCAAAGATCTTCAGCATGGATAATGCTGCCAGTCCTTTGCACTGGTGTCACTTTGGCTGCTTTGAAACACAGCTGTTCAATGCCTTTAATAACCCCATAGGTATTATGCCTCCACAAGTACCTGCGATGATAGCAAAGCCTCAAAGATTTCTAGGTCGAAGGAAGTAGAAATTGGTCTTAATTCAATCTGTATTTATCAAAGCAGATTTTTTTTTCATGTTACTCTCAATATTGCAGAATGAGAAATTAAAGCAGAGACTTATCCTATTCAATGAAGAGTTTAGGACTTGCAATAATAAATTTGACTTTCATTGAATGTACTTACTTTAAATTGTGATGTCTTTTTTTCTGGCAATTTCAGACTGATATACTAAAGTTCTCAAAAGCTTTGTCTATAATACAGAATTTAATTTCTTACCTTTTCTCAAAGTGTGCAGTACATTTCTATAATTTACCCTAAAATAAAAATATTTCTCAAATATATTTTCTGTTGAAATAGGAACACAAAACTGCACACACAAACACACATAATATAAAGATCTCAACTGACTTAACTCCTTTATTTTATATTGGTCTGGAACTCCAGCATCAGCACAATACTGGTGACAGAATAAAAAAAAAAAAAAATAAAAAAAAAAGGGTGAAAGTTTTGATAACATTTTCATTTGCTTTTAATCTTGCAAAGCTCCATAGCTGTGAGGTAAGGTGCTTGCTGTAATATTTATAAAATTGACATTACAGCAAAATGCAACACAGAGGATTACTGTTGGAACAGTTTTGTAGATGATAGGACTTCACCTGCCTGAGGCTTCCACTGAACACTACAGTGTGCTATAAGTGGTAGGATAATCTTCATTTTTTTGTAGGCCAACAACGACAGCACAATAAAAAGCCACTCCAAAATCGTGTATCAATATTACCCATGAAGTCCGATGGAAATCATACGGACAATCATATTCATTACAGTCAGTCATTCAGTGACACTTGACACTACTATTGATTTTCATTTCATAAGCCCATAGCTAGAGAGTCTCAATATTGTTCACCTTTCTAACTTAGAACACATACCACCAAAATGCTTGTGGATCATTTTGTGCTTACAGAGCATCCCATTTTACTTGATGGCAATAAAAAAAGCTTAGAGGACAGACTTGGCTGTGAGATGTTTTGGGTTTTTTTGCTTGGGTTTAGTGTTATGAGTAGTCAAGGAATATTCCAAGTGAGTATAAACAGACAACATGACTAGAAAATGTGGATGACTGAGGGCTAAGATGTAAGGAGGGCAGAACACACCATCTTTTTTTCATGATAGATCTATAAATCAAGAAGTAATCACTGTCAGTGATGCCAGTTGACATTCTACATATCACTGACTTGATTTTGTTCATGATTTTGAATGTGAATTTCATGATGTAAAATTCACTTTTATTTAAAGGCTACAAGGGATAGGGAACCTATCCAACCCAAAGGTAAAAGATTTCAGATCAATCACCATGATACTAATCAGGATCCAGCTATTAGAGCTTCCTTTTCTTGCTCTCCCTTTCCTTTCCTTTCCTTTCCTTTC